>NC_092242.1:18846476-18896476 GCF_036320965.1 Panulirus ornatus | reverse complement strand
CACCTCCGACACATATATCCTCTTGGTCAATCTTTCCTCACTCATTCTCTCCATGTGACCAAACCATTTCAAAACACCCTCTTCTACTCTCTCAACCACGCTCTTTTTATTTCCACATATCTCTCTTACCCTTACGTTACTTACTCGATCAAACCACCTCACACCACATTTTGTCCTCAAACATCTCATTTCCAGCACATCCATCCTCCTGCGCACAACTCTATCCATAGTCCACGCCTCGCAACCATACAACATTGTTGGAACCACTATTCCTTCAAACATACCCATTTTTGCTTTCCGAGATAATGTTCTCGACTTCCACACATTCTTCAAGGCTCCCAGAATTTTCGCCCCCTCCCCCACCCTATGATCCACTTCCGCTTCCATGTTTCCATCCGCTGCCAGATCCACTCCCAGATATCTAAAACACTTCACTTCCTCCAGTTTTTCTCCATTCAAACTCACCTCCCAATTGACTTGACCCTCAACCCTACTGTACCTAATAACCTTGCTCTTATTCACATTTACTCTTAACTTTCTTCTTTCACACACTTTACCAAACTCAGTCACCAGCTTCTGCAGTTTCTCACATGAATCAGCCACCAGCGCTGTATCATCAGCGAACAACAACTGACTCACTTCCCAAGCTCTCTCATCCACAACAGACTTCATCCTTGCCCCTCTTTCCAAAACTCTTGCATTCACCTCCCTAACAACCCCATCCATAAACAAATTAAACAACCATGGAGACATCACACACCCCTGCCGCAAACCTACATTCACTGAGAACCAATCACTTTCCTCTCTTCCTACACGTACACATGCCTTACATCCTCGATAAAAACTTTTCACTGCTTCTAACAACTTGCCTCCCACACCATATATTCTTAATACCTTCCACAGAGCATCTCTATCAACTCTATCATATGCCTTCTCCAGATCCATAAATGCTACATACAAATCCATTTGCTTTTCTAAGTATTTCTCACATACATTCTTCAAAGCAAACACCTGTTCCACACATCCTCTACCACTTCTGAAACCACACTGCTCTTCCCCAATCTGATGCTCTGTACATGCCTTCACCCTCTCAATCAATACCCTCCCATATAATTTACCAGGAATATTCCACAAACTTATACCTCTGTAATTTGAGCACTCACTCTTATCCCCTTTGCCTTTGTACAATGGCACTATGCACGCATTCCGCCAATCCTCAGGCACCTCACCATGAGTCATACATACATTAAATAACCTTACCAACCAGTCAACAATACAGTCACCCCCTTTTTTAATAAATTCCACTGCTATACCATCCAAACCTGCTGCCTTGCCGGCTTTCATCTTCCGCAAAGCTTTTACTACCTCTTCTCTGTTTACCAAATCATTTTCCCTAACCCTCTCACTTTGCACGCCACCTCGACCAACACACCCTATATCTGCCACTCTATCATCAAACACATTCAACAAACCTTCAAAATACTCACTCCATCTCCTTCTCACATCACCACTACTTGTTATCACCTCCCCATTTGCACCCTTCACTGAAGTTCCCATTTGCTCCCTTGTCTTACGTTCTTTATTTACCTCCTTCCAGAACATCTTTTTATTCTCCCTAAAATTTAATGATACTCTCTCACCCCAACTCTCATTTGCCCTCTTTTTCACCTCTTGCACCTTTCTCTTGACCTCCTGTCTCTTTCTTTTATACATCTCCCACTCAATTTCATTTTTTCCCTGCAAAAATCGTCCAAATGCCTCTCTCTTCTCTTTCACTAATATTCTTACTTTTTCATCCCCCCACTCACTACCCTTTCTAATCAACCCACCTCCCACTCTTCTCATGCCACAAGCATCTTTTGCGCAATCCATCACTGATTCCCTAAATACATCCCATTCCTCCCCCACTCCCCTTACTTCCATTGTTCTCATCTTCTTCCATTCTGTACTCAGTCTCTCCTGGTACTTCCTCACACAAGTCTCCTTCCCAAGCTCACTTACTCTCACCACCCTCTTCACCCCAACATTCACTCTTCTTTCCTGAAAACCCATACATATCTTCACCTTAGCCTCCACAAGATAATGATCAGACATCCCTCCAGTTGCACCTCTCAGCTCATTAACATCCAAAAGTCTCTCTTTCGCGCGCCTGTCAATTAACACGTAATCCAATAACGCTCTCTGGCCATCTCTCCTACTTACATAAGTATACTTATGTATATCTCGCTTTTTAAACCAGGTATTCCCAATCATCAGTCCTTTTTCAGCACATAAATCTACAAGCTCTTCACCATTTCCATTTACAACACTGAACACCCCATGTATACCAATTATTTCCTCAACTGCCACATTACTCACCTTTGCATTCAAATCACCCATCACTATAACCCGGTCTCGTGCATCAAAACCACTAACACACTCATTCAGCTGCTCCCAAAACACTTTCCTCTCATGATCTTTCTTCTCATGCCCAGGTGCATATGCACCAATAATCACCCATCTCTCTCCATCAACTTTCAGTTTTACCAATATCAATCGAGAATTTACTATCTTACATTCTATCACACACTCCCACAACTCCTGTTTCAGGAGTACTGCTACTCCTTCCCTTGCTCTTGTCCTCTCACTAACCCCTGACTTTACTCCCAAGACATTCCCAAACCACTATATATATATATATATATATATATATATATATATATATATATATATATATATATATATATATATATATATATATATATATATATATATATATATATATATATATATATATATATATATATATATATATATATATATATATATATATATATATATATATATATATATATATATATATATATATATATATATATATATATATATATATATATATATATATATATATATATATATATATATATATATATATATATATATATATATATATATATATATATATATATATATATATATATATATATATATATATATATATATATGTAAGGCATGTGTACGTGTAGGAAGAGAGGAAAGTGATTGTTTCTCAGTGAATGTAGGTTTGCGGCAGGGGTGTGTGATGTCTCCATGGTTGTTTAATTTCTTTATGGATGGGGTTGTTAGGGAGGTGAATGCAAGAGTTTTGGAAAGAGGGGCAAGTATGAAGTCTGTTGGGGATGAGAGAGCTTGGGAAGTGAGTCAGTTGTTGTTCGCTGATGATACAGCGCTGGTGGCTGATTCATGTGAGAAACTGCAGAAGCTGGTGAATGAGTTTGGTAAAGTGTGTGAAAGAAGAAAGTTAAGAGTAAATGTGAATAAGAGCAAGGTTATTAGGTACAGTAGGGTTAAAGGGTCAAGTCAATTGGGAGGTAAGTTTGAATGGAGAAAAACTTGAGGAAGTAAAGTGTTTTAGATATCTGGGAGTGGATCTGGCAGCGGATGGAACCATGGAAGCGGAAGTGGATCATAGGGTGGGGGAGGGGGCGAAAATTCTGGGGGCCTTGAAGAATGTGTGGAAGGCGAGAACATTATCTCGGAAAGCAAAAATGGGTATGTTTGAAGGAATAGTGGGTCCAACAATGTTGTATGGTTGCGAGGCGTGGGCTATGGATTGAGTTGTGCGGAAGAGGATGGATGTGCTGGAAATGAGATGTTTGAGGACAATGTGTGGTGTGAGGTGGTTTGATCGAGTGAGTAACGTTAGGGTAAGAGAGATGTGTGGAAATAAAAAGAGCGTGGTTGAGAGAGCAGAAGAGGGTGTTTTGAAGTGGTTTGGGCACATGGAGAGAATGAGTGAGGAAAGATTGACCAAGAGGATATATGTGTCGGAAGTGGAGGGAACGAGGAGAAGTGGGAGACCAAATTGGAGGTGGAAAGATGGAGTGAAAAAGATTTTGTGTGATCGGGGCCTGAACATGCAGGAGGGTGAAAGGAGGGCAAGGAATAGAGTGAATTGGATCGATGTGGTATACCGGGGTTGACGTGCTGTCAGTGGATTGAATCAGGGCATGTGAAGCGTCTGGGGTAAACCATGGAAAGCTGTGTAGGTATGTATATTTGCGTGTGTGGACGTATGTATATACATGTGTATGGGGGGGGGGTTGGGCCATTTCTTTCGTCTGTTTCCTTGCGCTACCTCGCAAACGCGGGAGACAGCGACAAAGTATAAAAAAAAAAGAAAAAAAATATATATATATATATATATATATATATATGTGGAAGTCGAGAACATTATCCCGGAAAGCAAAAATGGGTATGTTTGAAGGAATAGTAGTTCCAACAATGTTGTATGGTTGCGAGGCGTGGGCTATGGATAGAGTTGTGCGCAGGAGGATGGATGTGCTGGAAATGAGATGTTTGAGGACAATGTGTGGTGTGAGGTGGTTTGATCGAGTAAGTAACGTAAGGGTAAGAGAGATGTGTGGAAATAAAAAGAGCGTGGTTGATAGAGCAGAAGAGGGTGTTTTGAAATGGTTTGGGCACATGGAGAGAATGCGTGAGGAAAGATTGACCAAGAGGATATATGTGTCGGAGGTGGAGGGAACGAGGAGAAGAGGGAGACCAAATTGGAGGTGGAAAGATGGAGTGAAAAGGATTTTGTGTGATCGGGGCCTGAACATGCAGGAGGGTGAAAGGAGGGCAAGGAATAGAGTGAATTGGAGCGATGTGGTATACCGGGGTTGACGTGCTGTCAGTGGATTGAATCAAGGCATGTGAAGCGTCCGGGGTAAACCATGGAAAGCTGTGTAGGTATGTATATTTGCGTGTGTGGACGTGTGTATGTACATGTGTATGGGGGGGGTTGGGCCATTTCTTTCGTCTGTTTCCTTGCGCTACCTCGCAAACGCGGGAGACAGCGACAAAGTATAAAAAAAAAAAAAAAAAAAAAAAAAAATATATATATATATATATATATATATATATATATATATATATATATATATATATATATATATATATATATATATATATATATATATATATATGTATATACATATTCTTTCTTTTCTTTCATACTATTCGCCATTTCCCGCCTCAGCGAGGTAGCGTCAAGAACAGAGGACTGGGCCTCTGAGGGAATATCCTCATATATATATATATATATATATATATATATATATATATATATATATATATATATATATATATATAATGCTTAATAACCTCCATTCCTTATCATGCTAATAGGCTTCATCTGCACAAATTGTATGCACAAGTATAAGAGAAAATACCCAAGCAAATCATTCTAGCTCTTTCTTTCTCCTAGATTGTATAATTCATATCCAAGGTACTTTTAAGAAGCAACTTAGTTCCTTCTATGTTAAAGAAAATACTTCCATAAAAGCTGATACTGTTACTCTGGCTTAATGGTGACACCTCGACGAATCTGCCTTTACAGCCAAAACTCGGCCACCAGTAGACAAGGAGCCAATGTTTACCTTCAACATCTCATTCTTTGTCAATTTCTGAACCTTGGCACCTTTCTTGTCACCTTCTGCACGAACATCCAGCAATCTCCTAAGAAGGAAATAGAAAATCTCAATTTCAGTGAAGATCTCTGGCAGTGAATCAACAGCTCCCAACACCTGTCCTACCATACGGTCTGCTCTATAAAGGGTTGGGTCGATCTTTGTACCTACACCAATAAGACCACCAGGTACAGCAAATTGAAGTTCATTGGTCTCAGCAAACAAGGAGATGATTCTCGATCGGATTGGCTTACATACAACTCTCTCAGACTGCTGGTCAGGTGACATAATTCCTGGTCGCACCTCTATTTCCTGACCAATCTTCAAAACACCCCTTATGATGGAGCCACCAGCTACACCACCCTTAAGGTCTTCCACCTCACAGCCTGGATTGTTGACATCAAAAGACCTAATGACAATCAGTCGAGGTTCTGCGATAAAGTCACGTTCTGGGATGGGAATCTTTTTCATGATGTACTCACATACAACATCGATGTTCAATTAGAGCTGTGCAGAGATAGGAATAACTGGTGCACCTTCTGCCACTGTACCCTGGATAAATCTGAGGATCTGGTCATACTGTTCTCGAAGCTGAGATTCTCTACAAAGATCAATCTTATTCTGAAAGATAAGGATATGTTTGAGTTTCATGATCTCAATGGCTGCCAGATGCTCCGAGGTTTGTGGTTGTGGGCAAGTTTCATTAGCAGCAATGAGTAGAAGTGCAGCATCCATTACAGCAGCACCGTTTAACATGGTTGCCATCAAAATGTCATGACCTGGGCAATCTACAAATGATACGTGCCATACGATCCGAAATTTTCCTGAGCAGTTGGATTTGGCACATAGGAAGGCATCATCTTTGTGAGAACTAGCAGAGATGAAACATGCTGGCCTCGGACACTTGGGATTATCACATTTGTATATATATATATATTTATATATATATATATATATATATATATATATATATATATATATATATATATATATATATATATATATATATATATATATATATTTTTTTTTTTTTTTTTTCATACTATTCGCCATTTCCCGCATTACCGAGGTAGCGTTGAGAACAGAGGACTGGGCCCTTGAGGGAATATCCTCACCTGGGCCCCTTCTCTGTTCCCTCTTTTGGAAAATTAAAGAAAAAAAGTGAGAGGGGAGGATTTCCAGCCCCCCGCTCCCTCCCCTTTTAGTCGCCTTCTACGACACGCAGGGAATACGTGGGAAGTAGTCTTTCTCCCCTATCCCCAGGGATATATTATATATATATATATATATATATATATATATATATATATATATATATATATATATATATATATATATATATATATATATATATATATATATATATATATGTATATATATATATATATATATATATATATATATATATATATATATATATATATATATATATATATATATATATATATATATATATATATAATATGTATATATATATATAAAATATATATATATATATATATATATATATATATATATATATATATATATATATATATATATATATATATATATATATATATATTCCCTGGGGATAGGGGAGAAAGAATACTTCCCACGTACTCCCTGCGTGTCGTAGAAGGCGACTAAAAGGGGAGGGAGCGGGGGGCTGGAAATCCTCCCCTCTCGTTTTTTTTTTTAATTTTCCAAAACAAGGAACAGAGAATTGGGTCAGGTAAAGGCCCAGTTCTCTGTTCTTAACGCTACCTCGCTGATGCGGGAAATGGCGAATAGTTTGAAAAAAAAAAAAAAAATATACATATATATATACATTTTTCATTATTTTTATTTTGCTTTGTCACTGTCTCCCGCGTTTGCGAGGTAGCGCAAGGAAACAGACGAAAGAAATGGCCCAACCCACCCCCATACACATGTATATACATACACATCCACACACGCAAATATACATACCTATACATCTCAATGTACACATATATATACACACACAGACATATACATATATACCCATGCACACAATTCACACTGTCTACCTTTACTCATTCCCATCGCCACCTCGCCACACATGGAATACCATCCCCCTCCCCCCTCATGTGTGCGAGGTAGCGCTAGGAAAAGACAACAAAGGCCCCATTCGTTCACACTCAGTCTCTAGCTGTCATACAATAATGCCCGAAACCACAGCTCCCTTTCCACTTCCAGGCCCCACACAACTTTCCATGGTTTACCCCAGACGCTTCACATGCCCTGATTCAATCCACTGACAGCACGTCAACCCCGGTATACCACATCGATCCAATTCACTCTATTTCTTGCCCGCCTTTCACCCTCCTGCATGTTCAGGCCCCGATCACTCAAAATCTTTTTCACTCCATCTTTCCACTTCCAATTTGGTCTCCCTCTTCTCCTCGTTCCCTCCACCTCCGACACATATATCCTCTTGGTCAATCTTTCCTCACTCATTCTCTCCATGTGCCCAAACCATTTCAAAACACCCTCTTCTGCTCTCTCAACAACGCTCTTTTTATTTCCACACATCTCTCTTACCCTTACATTACTTACTCGATCAAACCACCTCACACCACACATTGTCCTCAAACATCTCATTTCCAGCACATCTACCCTCCTGCGCACAACTCTATCCATAGCCTACGCCTGGCAACCATACAACATTGTTGGAACCACTATTCCTTCAAACATACCCAATTTTGCTTTCGGAGATAATGTTCTCGACTTCCAAACATTCTTCAAGGCTCCCAGGATTTTCGACCCCTCCCCCACCCTATGATTCACTTCCCCTTCCATGGTTCCATCCGCTGCCAGATCCACTCCCAGATATCTAAAACACTTTAGTTCCTCCAGTTTTTCTCCATTCAAACTTACCTCCAAATTGACTCGACCCTCAACCCTACTGTACCTAATAACCTTACTCTTATTCACATTCACGTGTCGTAGAAGGCGTCTAGAGGGGACGGGAGCGGGGGGCCAGAAATCCTCCCCTCCTTGTATTTTAACTTTCTAAAAATGGGAAACAGAAGGAGTCACGCGGGGAGTGCTCATCCTCCTCGTAGACTCAGATTGGGGTGTCTAAATGTGTGTGGATGTAACCAAGATGTGAAAAAAGGAGAGATAGGTAGTATGTTTGAGGAAAGGAACCTGGATGTTTTGGCTCTCAGTGAAACGAAGCTCAAGGGTAAAGGGGAAGAGTGGTTTGGGAATGTCTTGGAAGTAAAGTCAGGGGTTAGTGAGAGGACAAGAGCAAGGGAAGGAGTAGCAGTACTCCTGAAACAGGAGTTGTGGGAGTATGTGATAGAACGAAAGAAAGTAAATTCTCGATTAATATGGGTAAAACTGAAAGTTGATGGAGATAGATGGGTGATTATTGGTGCACATGCACCTGGGCATGAGAAGAAAGATCATGAGAGGCAAGTGTTTTGGGAGCAGCTGAATGAGTGTGTTAGTGGTTTTGATGCACAAGACAGGGTTATAGTGATGGGTGATTTGAATGCAAAGGTGAGTAATGTGGCAGTTCAGGGAATAATTGGTATACATGGGGTTTTCAGTGTTGTAAATGGAAATGGTGAAGAGCTTGTAAATTTATGTGCTGAAAAAGAACTGGTGATTGGGAATACCTGGTTTAAAAAGCGAGATATACATAAGTATACGTATGTAAGTAGGAGAGATGGCCAGAGGACGTTATTAGATTACGTGTTAATTGACAGGCGCGCGAAAGAGAGACTTTTGGATGTTAATGTGCTGAGAGGTGCAACTGGAGGGATGTCTGATCATTATCTGGTGTAGGCTAAGGTGAAGATTTGCATGGGTTTTCAGAAAAGAAGAGTGAATGTTGGGGTGAAGAGGGTGGTGAGAGTAAATGAGCTTGGGAAGGAGACTTGTGTGAGGAAGTACCAGGAGAGACTGAGTACAGAATAGAAAAAGGTGAGAAAAATGGAAGTAAGAGGAGTGGGGGAGGAATGGGATGTATTTAGGGAATCAGTGATGGATTGCGCAAAAGATGATTGTGGCATGAGAAGAGTGGGAGGTGGGTTGATTAGAAAGGGTAGTGAGTGGTGGGATGAAGAGGTAAGATTATTAGTGAAAGAGAAGAGAGAGGCATTTGGACGATTTTGCAGGGAAAAAATGCAATTGAGTGGGAGATGTATAAAAGAAAGAGACAGGAGGTCAAGAGAAAGGTGCAAGAGGTGAAAAAGAGGGTAAATGAGAGTTGGGGTGAGAGAGTATCATTAAATTTTAGGGAGAATAAAAAGATGCTCTGGAAGGAGGTAAATAAAGTGCGTAAGACAAGGGAGCAAATGGGAACTTCAGTGAAGGGCGCTAATGGGGAGGTGATAACAAGTAGTGGTGATGTGAGAAGGAGATGGAGTGAGTATTTTGAAGGTTTGTTGAATGTGTTTGATGATAGAGTGGCAGATATAGGGTGTTTTGGTCGAGGTGGTGTGCAAAGTGAGAGTGTTAGGGAAAATGAGTTGGTAAACAGAGAAGTGGTAGTAAAAGCTTTGCGGAAGATGAAAGCCGGCAAGGCAGCAGGCTTGGATGGTATTGCAGTGAAATCTATTAAAAAAGGGGGTGACTGTATTATTGACTGGTTGGTAAGGTTATTTAATGTATGGATGACTCATGGTGAGGTGCCTGAGGATTGGCGGAATCCGTGCATAGTGCCATTGTACAAAGGCAAAGGGGATAAGGGTGAGTGCTCAAATTACAGAAGTATAAGTTTGTTGAGTATTCCTGGTAAATTATATGGGAGGGTATTGATTGAGAGGGTGAAGGCATGTACAGAGCATCAGATTGGGGAAGAGCAGTGTGGTTTCAGAAGTGGTAGAGGATGTGTGGATCAGGTGTTTGCTTTGAAGAATGTATGTGAGAAATACTTAGAAAAGCAAATGGATTTGTATATAGCATTTATGGATCTGGAGAAGGCATATGATAGAGTTGATAGAGATGCTCTGTGGAAGGTATTAAGAATATATGGTGTGGGAGGCAAATTGTTAGAAGCAGTGAAAAGTTTTTATCACGGATGTAAGGCATGTGTACGTGTAGGAAGAGAGAAAAGTGATTGGTTCTCAGTGAATGTAGGTTTGCGGCAGGGGTGTGTGATGTCTCCATGGTTGTTTAATTTGTTTATGGATGGGGTTGTTAGGAAGGTGAATGCAAGAGTTTTGGAAAGAGGGGCAAGTATGAAGACTGTTGTGGATGAGAGAGCTTGGGAAGTGAGTCAGTTGTTGTTCGCTGATGATACAGCGTTGGTGGCTGATTGCTGTGAGAAACTGCAGAAGCTTGTGACTGAGTTTGGTAAAGTGTGTGAAAGAAGAAAGATATATATATATATATATATATATATATATATATATATATATATATATATATATATATATATATATATATATATATATATATATATATATATATATATTTATATATATATATATATATATATATATATATATATATATATATATATATATAGTGGTTCCAACAATGTTGTATGGTTGCGAGGCGTGGGCTATGGACAGAGTTGTGCGCAGGAGGGTGGATGTGCTGGAAATGAGATGTTTGAGGACAATGAGTGGTGTGAGGTTGTTCGATCGAGTAAGTAATGTAAGGGTAAGAGAAATGTGTGGAATTAAAAAGAGCGAAGTTGAGAGAGCATAAGAGGGTGTTTTGAATTGGTTTGGTCACATGGAGAGAATGAGTGAGGAAAGATTGACCAAGAGGATATATATGTGTCGGAGGTGGAGGGAACGAGGAGAAGTGGGAGACCAAATTCGAGGTGGAAAGATGGAGTGAAAAAGATTTTGTGTGATCGGGGCCTGAACATGCAGGAGGGTGAAAGGAGGGCAAGGAATAGAGTGAATTGGATCGATGTGGTATACCGGGGTTGACGTGCTGTCAGTGGATTGAATCAGGGCATGTCAAGCGTCTGGGGTAAACCATGGAAAGTTGTGTGGGGCCTGGATGTGGAAAGGGAGCTGTGGTTTCGCGCATTATTGCATGACAGCTACAGACTGAGTGTGAAGGAAGGGGCCTTTGTTGTCTTTTCCTAGTGCTACCTCGCACATATGGGGGGGGAGGGGGATGGTATTCCATGTGTGGCGAGGTGGCGATGGGAATGAATAAAGGCAGACAGTGTGAATTGTGTGCATGGGTATATATGTATGTGTATATATGTGAATATATATGTGTACATTGAGATGTATAGGTATGTATATTTGTGTGTGTGGACGTGTATGTATATACATTGTGTATGGGGGTGGGTTGGGCCATTTCTTTCGTCTGTTTCCTTGCGCTACCTCGCAAACGCGGGAGACAGCGACAAAGCAAAATAAATGAATATATATATATATATATATATATATATATATATATATATATATATATATATATATTATATAAATATAGATATGTATATTATACATAATATATATATATATATATATATATATATATATATATATATATATATATATATATATATATATATATATATTATCCCTGGGGATAGGGGATTAAGAATACATCCCACGTATTCCCTGCGTGTCGTAGAAGGCGACTAAAAGGGGTGGGAGCGGGGGGCTGGAAATCCTCCCCTCTCTTTTTTTTTTTAATTTTCCAAAAGAATGAACAGAGGGAGCCAGGTGAGGATATTCCAAAAAAGGCCCAGTCCTCTGTTCTTAACGCTACCTCGCTATCGCGGGAAATGGCGAATAGTATGAAAAATAAAAAAAAAAGATATATATATATATATATATATATATATATATATATATATATATATATATATATATATATATATATATATTTCATGCCTAGGGATAGGGGAGAAAGAATACTTCCCACGTATTATCTGCGTGTCGTAGAAGGCGACTAAAAGGGAAGGGAGCGGGGGCTGGAAATCCTCCCCTCTCTCTTTTTTTTTTTTTTTCTTAATTTTCCAAAGGAAGGAACAGAGAAGGGGGCCAGGTGAGGATGTTTCCTCAGAGGCACAGTCCTCTGTTCTTAATGCTACCTCGCTGATGCGGAAAATGACGAATAGAATGATATATATGTATATATATATATATATATATATATATATATATATATATATATATATATATATATATATATATATATATATATATATATATATATATATGTACATATATATATATATATATATATATATATATATATATATATATATATATATATATATATATATATATATATATATATATATATGTACATATATATATATATATATATATATATATATATATATATATATATATATATATATATATATATATATATATATATATATATATATATATATATTTATATATATATATGAGAGAGCTTTGGAAGTGAGTCAGTTGTTGTTCGATGATGATACAGCGTTGGTGGCTGATTCATGTGAGAAACTGTAGAAGCTGGTGAATGAGTTTGGTAAAGTGTGTGAAAGAAGAAAGTTAAGAGTAAATGTGAATAAGAGCAAGATTATTAGGTACAGTAGGGTTGAGGGTCAAGTCAATTGGGAGGTAATTTTGAATGGAGAAAAACTAGAGGAAGTAAAGTGTTTCAGATGTCTGGGAGTGGTATTGGCAGCGGATGGATCAATGGAAGCTGGAGTGGATCATAGGTTGGGGGAGAGGGCGAAAATTCTAGGAGCCTTGAAGAATGTTTGGAAGTCGAGAACATTATCTCGGAAAGCAAAAATGGGTATTTTTGAAGGAAAAGGGGTCCAACAATGTTATATGGTTGCGAGGCGTGGGCTATGGATAGAGTTGTGCGCAGGATGTGCTGGAAATGAGATGTTTGAGGACAATATGTGGTGTGAGCTGGTTTGATCGAGTAAGTAATGTAAGGGTAAGAGAGATGTGTGGAAGTAAAAAGACTGTGGTTGAGAGAGCAGAAGAGGGTGTTTTGAAATGGTTTGGTCACATGGAGAGAATGAGTGAGGAAAGATTGATCAAGAGGATATATATGTCAGAGGTGGAGGGAACGAGGAGAAGTGGAAGACCAAATTGGAGGTGGAAAGATGGAGTGAAAAAGATTTTGAGTGATCGGGGCCTGAACATGCAGGAAGGTGAAAGACGTGCAAGGATTAGAGTGAATTGGAACGATGTGGTATACCAGGGTCGACGTGCTGTCAATGGATTGAACCAGGGCATGTGAAGCGTCTGGGGTAAACCATGGAAAGTTGTGTGGAGCCTGGATGTGGAAAGGGAGCTGTGGTTTCGGTGCATTATTACATGACAGCTAGAGACTGAGTGTGAACGAATGTGGCCTTTGTTGTCTTTTCCTAGCGCTACCTCGCACACGTGAGGGGGGCAGGTGGATATTATTCCATGTGTGGCGAGGTGGCGATGGGAATAAATAAAGGCAGACTGTCTGAATTATGTACATGTGTATATATGTATATGTCTGTGTGTGTATATATATGTGTACATTGAGATGTATAGGTATGTATATTTGCGTGTGTGGACGTGTATGTATACACAGGTGTATGTGGATGGGTTGGGCCATTCTGTTTCCTTGCGCTACCTCGCTAACGCGGGAGACAGCGACAAAGCAAATTAAAAAAAAAAATATATATACATATATATATGTATATATATATATATATATATATATATATATATATATATATATATATATATATATATATATATATATATATATATATATATATATATATATATATATATATATTTTTTTTTTCAGGAGTAGCAATACTCCTGAAACAGGAGTTGTGGGAGTATGTGATAGAGTGTAAGAAAGTAAACTCTCGATTAATATGGGTAAAACTGAAAGTTGATGGAGAGAGGTGGGTGATTATTGGTGCATATGCACCTGGGCATGAGAAGAAAGATCAAGAGAGGCAAGTGTTTTGGGAGCAGCTGAATGAGTGTGTTAGTGGTTTTGATGCACGAGACCGGGTTATATTGATGGGTGATTTGAATGCAAAGGTGAGTAATGTGGCAGTTGAGGGAATAATTGGTATACATGGGGTGTTCAGTGTTGTAAATGGAAATGGTGAAGAGCTTGTAGATTTATGTGCTGAAAAAGGACTGATGATTGGGAATACCTGGTTTAAAAAGCGAGATATACATAAGTATACTTATGTAAGTAGGAGAGATGGCCAGAGAGCGTTATTGGATTACGTGTTAATTGACAGGCGTGCGAAAGAGAGACTTTTGGATGTTAATGTGCTGAGAGGTGCAACTGGAGGGATGTCTGATCATTATCTTGTGGAGGCTAAGGTGAAGATTTGTATGGGTTTTCAGAAAAGAAGAGTGAATGTTGGGGTGAAGAGGGTGGTGAGAGTAAGTGAGCTTGAGAAGGAGACCTGTGTGAGGAAGTACCAGGAGAGAAGAGTGGGAGGTGGGTTGAATAGAAAGGGTAGTGAGTGGTGGGATGAAGAAGTAAGAGTATTAGTGAAAGAGAAGAGAGAGGCATTTGGACGATTTTTGCAGGGAAAAAAATGCAATTGAGTGGGAGATGTATAAAAGAAAGAGACAGGAGGTCAAGAGAAAGGTGCAAGAGGTGAAAAAAAGGGCAAATGAGAGTTGGGGTGAGAGAGTATCATTAAATTTTAGGGAGAATAAAAAGATGTTCTGGAAGGAGGTAAATAAAGTGCGTAAGACAAGGGAGCAAATGGGAACTTCAGTGAAGGGCGCAAATGGGGAGGTGATAACAAGTAGTGGTGATGTGAGAGGAGATGGAGTGAGTATTTTGAAGGTTTGTTGAATGTGTTTGATGATAGAGTGGCAGATATAGGGTGTTTTGGTCGAGGTGGTGTGCAAAGTGAGAGGGTTAGGGAAAATGATTTGGTAAACAGAGAAGAGGTAGTGAAAGCTTTGCGGAAGATGAAAGCCGGCAAGGCAGCAGGTTTGGATGGTATTGCGGTAGAATTTATTAAAAAAGGGGGTGACTGTATTGTTGACTGGTTGGTAAGGTTATTTAATGTATGTATGACTCATGGTGAGGTGCCTGAGGATTGGCGGAATGCGTGCATAGTGCCACTGTACAAAGGCAAAGGGGATAAGAGTGAGTGCTCAAATTACAGAGGTATAAGTTTGTTGAGTATTCCTGGTAAATTATATGGGAGGGTATTGATTGAGAGGGTGAAGGCATGTACAGAGCATCAGATTGGGGAAGAGCAGTGTGGTTTCAGAAGTGGTAGAGGATGTGTGGATCAGGTGTTTGCTTTGAAGAATGTATGTGAGAAATACTTAGAAAAGCAAATGGATTTGTAAGTAGCATTTATGGATCTGGAGAAGGCATATGATAGAGTTGATAGAGATGCTCTGTGGAAGGTATTAAGAATATATGGTGTGGGAGGAGAGTTGTTAGAAGCAGTGAAAAGTTTTTATCGAGGATGTAAGGCATGTGTACGTGTAGGAAGAGAGGAAAGTGATTGGTTCTCAGTGAATGTAGGTTTGCGGCAGGGGTGTGTGATGTCTCCATGGTTGTTTAATTTGTTTATGGATGGGGTTGTTAGGGAGGTAAATGCAAGAGTTTTGGAAAGAGGGGCAAGTATGAAGTCTGTTGGGGATGAGAGAGCTTGGGAAGTGAGTCAGTTGTTGTTCGCTGATGATACAGCGCTGGTGGCTGATTCATGTGAGAAACTGCTGAAGCTGGTGACTGAGTTTGGTAAAGTGTGTGGAAGAAGAAAGTTAAGAGTAAATGTGAATAAGAGCAAGGTTATTAGGTACAGTAGGGTTGAGGGTCAAGTAAATTGGGAGGTGAGTTTGAATGGAGAAAAACTGGAGGAAGTGAAGTGTTTTAGATATCTGGGAGTGGATCTGGCAGCGGATGGAACCATGGAAGCGGAAGTGGATCATAGGGTGGGGGAGGGGGCGAAAATTCTGGGGGCCTTGAAGAATGTGTGGAAGTCGAGAACATTATCTCGGAAAGCAAAAATGGGTATGTTTGAAGGAATAGTGGTTCCAACAATGTTGTATGGTTGTGAGGCGTGGGCTATGGATAGAGTTGTGCGCAGGAGGATTGATGTGCTGGAAATGAGATGTTTGAGGACAATGTGTGGTGTGAGGTGGTTTGATCGAGTGAGTAACGTAAGGGTAAGAGAGATGTGTGGAAATAAAAAGAGCGTTGTTGAGAGAGCAGAAGAGGGTGTTTTGAAGTGGTTTGGGCACATGGAGAGAATGAGTGAGGAAAGATTGACCAAGAGGATATATGTGTCGGAGGTGGAGGGAACGAGGAGAAGAGGGAGACCAAATTGGAGGTGGAAAGATGGAGTGAAAAAGATTTTGTGTGATCGGGGCCTGAACATGCAGGAGGGTGAAAGGAGGGCAAGGAATAGAGTGAATTGGAGCGATGTGGTATACCGGGTTTGACGTGTTGTCAGTGGATTGAATCAAGGCATGTGAAGCGTCTGGGGTAAACCATGGAAAGCTGTGTAGGTATGTATATTTGCGTGTGTGGACGTATGTATATACATGTGTATGGGGGGGGTTGGGCCATTTCTTTCGTCTGTTTCCTTACGCTACCTCGCAAACGCGGGAGACAGCGACAAAGTATAATAAAAAAAAAAAATATGAATATATATATATATATATATATATATATATATATATATATATATATATATATATATATATATATGTATATATATATACATATATATATATATATATATATATATATATATATATATATATATATATATATATATATATATATATATACATATATATATATATATATGTATATATATATATATATATATATATATATATATATATATATATATATATATATATATATATATATATATATATATATATATATATATATATATATATATATATATATATATGTACATCATATATATACATTTACATATATATATATATATATATATATATATATATATATATATATATATATGAAATATATATTATTTTTATATTATTATTTTGCTTTGTCGCTGTCTCCCACGTTAGCGAGGTAGCGCAAGGAAACAGGCGAAAGAATGGCCAACCCGCCCACATACACATGTATATACATTCATGTCCACACACGCACAATATGCATACCTATACAACTCAATGTACACATATATATACACACGCAGACATATACATTTATACACATGTACATAATTCATACTGTCTGCCTCTATTTGTTCCTATCGCCACCTCGCCACACATGGAATAAAAACCCCCCTCCCCTTCATGTGTGCGAGGTAGCGGTAGGAAAAACACCAAAGGCCCCATTCGTTCACACTCAGTCTCTAGCTGTCATGTAATAATGCACCGAAACCACAACTCCCTTTTCATATCCAGGCCCCACACACTTTGCATGGTTTACCCCAGACGCTTCACATGCCCTGGTTCAATCCATTGACAGCACGTCGACCCCGGTATACCACATCGTTCCAATTCACTCTGTTCCTTGCATGCCTTTCACCCTCCTGCATGTTCAGGCCCCGATCACTCAAAATCTTTTTCACTCCATCTTTCCACCAAAAATTTGGTCTCCCGCTTCTCCTTGTTCCCTCCACCTCCGACACATATATCCTCTTGGTCAATTTTTCCCACTCATTCTCTCCATGTGACCAAACCATTTCAAAACACCCTCTTCTGCTCTCTCAACCACACTCTTTTTATTTCCATACATCTCTCTTACCCTTACATTACTTACTCGATCAAACCACCTCACACCACATATTGTCCTTAAACATCTCATTTCCAGCACATCCACCCTCCTGCGCACAACTCTATCCATAGCCCACGCCTCGCAACCATACAACATTGTTGGAACCACTATTCCTTCAAACATAGCCATTTTTGCTTTTCGAGATAATGTTCTCGACTTCCAAACATTCTTCAAGGCTCCCAGAATTTTCGGCCCCTCCCCTACCCTATAATTCACTTCCGCTTCCATGGTTCCATCCGCTGCCAGATCCACTCCTAGATATCTAAAAGATTTCACTTCCTCCAGCTTTTCTCCATTCAAACTTACCTCCCAATTGACTTGACCCTCAACCCTACTGTACCCAATAACCTTGCTCTTATTCACATTTACTCTTAACTTTCTTCTTTCACACACTTTACCAAACTCAGTCACCAGCTTCAGCAGTTTCTCACAGGAATCAGCCACCAACGCTGTATCATCAGCGAACAACAACTGACTCACTTCCCAAGCTCTCTCTTCCACAACAGACTGCATACTTGCCCCTCTTTCCAAAACTCTTGCATTCACCTCCCTAACAACCCCATCCATAAACAAATTAAACAACCATGGAGACATCACACACCCCTGCCGCAAACCTACATTCACTGAGAACCAATCACTTTCCTCTCTTCCTACACGCACACATGCCTTTCATCCTCGATAAAAACTTTTCACTGCTTCTAACAAATTGCCTCCCACACCATATATTCTTAGTACCTTCCACTGAGCATCTCTATCAACTCTATCATATGCCTTCTCCAGATCCATAAATGCTTCATACAAATCCATTTGTTTTTCTAAGTATTTCTCGCATGCATTCTTCAAAGCAAACACCTGATCCACACATCCTCTACCACTTCTGAAACCACACTACTCTTCCCCAATCTGATGCTCTGTACATGCCTTCACCCTCTCAATCAATACCCTCCCATATAATTTACCAGGAATACTCAACAAACTTATACCTCTGTAATTTGAGCACTCACTCTTATCCCCTTTGCCTTTGTACAATGGCACTATGCACGCATTCCGCCAATCCTCAGGCACCTCACCATGAGTCATACATACATTAAATAACCTTACCAACCAGTCAACAATACAGTCACCCCCTTTTTTAATAAATTCCACTGCAATACCATCCAAACCTGCCGCCTTGCCGGCTTTCATCTTCCGCAAAGCTTTCACTACCTCTTCTCTGTTTACCAAATCATTTTCCCTAACCCTCTCACTTTGCACACCACCTCGACCAAAACACCCTATATCTGCCACTCTATCATCAAACACATTCAACAAACCTTCAAAATACTCACTCCATCTCCTTTTCACATCACCACTACTTGTTATCACCTCCCCACTTGCGCCCTTCACCGAAGTTCCCATTTGCTCCCTTGTCTTACGCACTTTATTTACCTCCTTCCAGAACATCTTTTTATTCTCCCTAAAATTTAATGATACTCTCTCACCCCAACTCTCATTTGCCCTTTTTTTCACCTCTTGCACCTTTCTCTTGACCTCCTGTCTCTTTCTTTTATACATCTCCCACTCAATTGCATTTTTTCCCTGCAAAAATCGTCCAAATGCCTCTCTCTTCTCTTTCAGTAATACTCTTACTTCTTCATCCCACCACTCACTACCCTTTCTAATCAACCCACCTCCCACTCTTCTCATGCCACAAGCATCTTTTGCGCAATCCATCACTGATTCCCTAAATACATCCCATTCCTCCCCCACTCCCCTTACTTCCATTGTTCTCACCTTTTTCCATTCTGTACCCAGTCTCTCCTGGTACTTCCTCACACAGGTCTCCTTCTCAAGCTCACCTACTCTCACCACCCTCTTCACCCCAACATTCACTCTTCTTTTCTGAAAACCCATACAGATCTTCACCTTAGCCTCCACAAGATAATGATCAGACATCCCTCCAGTTGCACCTCTCAGCACATTAACATCCAAAAGTCTCTCTTTCGCACGCCTGTCAATTAACACGTAATCCAATAACGCTCTTTGGCCATCTCTCCTACTTACATAAGTATACTTATGTATATCTCGCTTTTTAAACCAGGTATTCCCAATCATCAGTCCTTTTTCAGCACATAAATCTACAAGCTCTTCACCATTTCCATTTACAACACTGAACACCCCATGTATACCAATTATTCCCTCAACTGCCACATTACTCACCTTTGCATTCAAATCACCCATCACTATGACCCGGTCTCGTGCATCAAAACCACTAACACACTCATTCAGCTGCTCCCAAAACACTTGCCTCTCTTGATCTTTCTTCTCATGCCCAGGTGCATATGCACCAATAATCACCCACCTCTCTCCATCAACTTTCAGTTTTACCCATATTAATCGAGAATTTACTTTCTTACACTCTATCACATACTCCCACAACTCATGTTTCAGGAGTATTGCTACTCCTTCCCTTGCTCTTGTACTCTCACTAACCCCTGACTTTACTCCCCAGACATTCCCAAACCACTCTTCCCCTTTACCCTTGAGCTTCGTTTCACTCAGAGCCAAAACATCCAGGTTCCTTTCCTCAAACATACTACCTATCTCTCCTTTTTTCACATCTTGGTTACATCCACACACATTTAGGCACCCCACTCTGAGCCTTCGAGGAGGATGAGCACTCCCCGCGTGACTCCTCCTTCTTACATATATATATATATATATATATATATGTAAGGCATGTGTACGTGTAGGAAGAGAGGAAAGTGATTGTTTCTCAGTGAATGTAGGTTTGCGTCAGGGGTGTGTGATGTCTCCATGGTTGTTTAATTTCTTTATGGATGGGGTTGTTAGGGAGGTGAATGCAAGAGTTTTGGAAAGAGGGGCAAGTATGAAGTCTGTTGGGGATGAGAGAGCTTGGGAAGTGAGTCAGTTGTTGTTCGCTGATGATACAGCGCTGGTGGCTGATTCATGTGAGAAACTGCAGAAGCTGGTGAATGAGTTTGGTAAAGTGTGTGAAAGAAGAAAGTTAAGAGTAAATGTGAATAAGAGCAAGGTTATTTGGTACAGTAGGGTTGAGGGTCAAGTCAATTGGGAGGTAAGTTTGAATGGAGAAAAACTTGAGGAAGTAAAGTGTTTTAGATATCTGGGAGTGGATCTGGCAGCGGATGGAACCATGGAAGCGGAAGTGGATCATAGGGTGGGGGAGGGGGCGAAAATCCTGGAGAGCCTTGAAGAATGTGTGGAAGGCGAGAACATTATCTCGGAAAGCAAAAATCGGTATGTTTGAAGGAATAGTGGGTCCAACAATGTTGTATGGTTGCGAGGCGTGGGCTATGGATAGAGTTGTGCGGAAGAGGATGGATGTGCTGGAAATGAGATGTTTGAGGACAATGTGTGGTGTGAGGTGGTTTGATCGAGTAAGTAACGTAAGGGTAAGAGAGATGTGTGGAAATAAAAAGAGCGTGGTTGAGAGAGCAGAAGACGGTGTTTTGAAATGGTTTGGGCACATGGAGAGAATGAGTGAGGAAAGATTGACCAAGAGGATATATGTGTCGGAAGTGGAGGGAACGAGAAGTGGGAGACCAAATTGAAGGTGGAAAGATGGAGTGAAAAAGATTTTGTGTGATCGGGGCCTGAACATGCAGGAGGGTGAAAGGAGGGCAAGGAATAGAGTGAATTGGATCGATGTGGTATACCGGGGTTGACGTGCTGTCAGTGGATTGAATCAGGGCATGTGAAGCGTCTGGGGTAAACCATGGAAAGCTGTGTAGGTATTTATATTTGCGTGTGTGGACGTATGTATATACATGTGTATGGGGGTGAGTTGGGCCATTTCTTTCGTCTGTTTCCTTGCGCTACCTCGCAAACGCGGGAGACAGCGACAAAGCAAAAAAAAAAAAAAAAAAAAAAAAATATATATATATATATATATATATATATATATATATATACATATTCTTTCTTTTCTTTCATACTATTCGCCATTTCCCGCCTCAGCGAGGTAGCGTCAAGAACAGAGGACTGGGCCTCTGAGGGAATATCCTCATATATATATATATATATATATATATATATATATATATATATATATATATATATATAGTGCTTAATAACCTCCATTCCTTATCATGCTAATAGGCTTCATCTGCACAAATTGTATGCACAAGTATAAGAGAAAATACCCAAGCAAATTATTTTAGCTCTTTCTTTCTCCTAGATTGTATAATTTATATCCAGGGTACTTTCAAGAAGCAACTTAGTTCCTTCTATGTTAAAGAAAATACTTCCATAAAAGCTGATACTGTTACTCTGGCTTAATGGTGACACCTCGACGAATCTGCCTTTACAGCCAAAACTCGGCCACCAGTAGACAAGGAGCCAATGTTTACCTTCAACATCTCATTCTTTGTCAATTTCTGAACCTTGGCACCTTTCTTGTCACCTTCTGCACGAACACCCAGCAATCTCCTAAGAAGGAAATAGGAAATCTCAATTTCAGTGAAGATCTCTGGCAGTGAATCAACAGCTCCCAACACCTGTCCTACCATACGGTCTGCTCTATAAAGGGTTGGGTCGATCTTTGTACCTACACCAATAAGACCACCAGGTACAGCAAATTGAAGTTCATTGGTCTCAGCAAACAAGGAGATGATTCTCGATCGGATTGGTGACATAATTCCTGGTCGCACCTCTATTTCCTGACCAATCTTCAAAACACCCCTTAAGATAGAGCCACCAGCTACACCACCCTTAAGGTCTTCCACGTCACAGCCTGGATTGTTGACATCAAAAGACCTAATGACAATCAGTCGAGGTTCTGCGATAAAGTCACGTTCTGGGATGGGAATCTTTTTCATGATGTACTCACATACAACATCGATGTTCAATTAGAGCTGTGCAGAGATAGGAATAACTGGTGCACCTTCTGCCACTGTACCCTGGATAAATCTGAGGATCTGGTCATACTGTTCTCGAAGCTGAGATTCTCTACAAAGATCAATCTTATTCTAAAGGATGAGGATATGTTTGAGTTTCATGATCTCAATGGCTGCCAGATGCTCCGAGGTTTGTGGTTGTGGACAAGTTTCATTAGCAGCAATGAGTAGAAGTGCAGCATCCATTACAGCAGCACCGTTTAACATGGTTGACATCAAAATGTCATGACCTGGGCAATCTACAAATGATACGTGCCATACGATCCGAAATTTTCCTGAGCAGTTGGATTTGGCACATAGGAAGGCATCATCTTTGTGAGAACTAGCAGAGATGAAACATGCTGGCCTCGGACACTTGGGATTATCACATTTGTATATATATATATATATATATATATATATATATATATATATATATATATATATATATATATATATATATATATATATATATACGTATGTGAGAAATACTTAGAAAAGCAAATGGATTTGTATGTAGCATTTATGGATCTGGAGAAGGCATATGATAGAGTTGATAGAGATGCTCTGTGGAAGGTATTAAGAATATATGGTGTGGGAGGCAAGTTGTTAGAAGCAGTGAAAAGTTTTTATCGAGGATGCAAGGCATGTGTAGGTGTAGGAAGAGAGGAAAGCGATTGGTTCTCAGTGAATGTAGGTTTGCGGCAGGGGTGTGTGATGTCTCCATGGTTGTTTAATTTGTTTATGGATGGGGTTGTTAGGGAGGTAAATGCAAGAGTCTTGGAAAGAGGGGCAAGTATGAAGTCTGTTGGGGATGAGAGAGCTTGGGAAGTGAGTCAGTTGTTGTTTGCTGATGATACAGCGCTGGTGGCGGATTCATGTGAGAAACTGCAGAAGCTGGTGACGGAGTTTGGTAAAGTGTGTGGAAGAAGAAAGTTAAGAGTAAATGTGAATAAGAGCAAGGTTATTAGGTACAGTAAGGTTGAGGGTCAAGTCAATTGGGAGGTGAGTTTGAATGGAGAAAAACTGGAGGAAGTGAAGTGTTTTAGATATCTGGGAGTGGATCTGTCAGCGGATGGAACCATGGAAGCGGAAGTGGATCATAGGGTGGGGGAGGGGGCGAAAATTTTGGGAGCCTTGAAAAATGTGTGGAAGTCGAGAACATTATCCCGGAAAGCAAAAATGGGTATGTTTGAAGGAATAGTAGTTCCAACAATGTTGTATGGTTGCGAGGCGTGGGATATGGATAGAGTTGTGCGCAGGAGGATGGATGTGCTGGAAATGAGATGTTTGAGGACAATGTGTGGTGTGAGGTGGTTTGATCGAGTAAGTAACGTAAGGGTAAGAGAGATGTGTGGAAATAAAAAGAGCGTGGTTGAGAGAGCAGAAGAGGGTGTTTTGAAATGGTTTGGGCACATGGAGAGAATGAGTGAGGAAAGATTGACCAAGAGGATATATGTGTCGGAGGTGGAGGGAACGAGGAGAAGAGGGAGACCAAATTGGAGGTGGAAAGATGGAGTGAAAAGGATTTTGTGTGATCGGGGCCTGAACATGCAGGAGGGTGAAAGGAGGGCAAGGAATAGAGTGAATTGGAGCGATGTGGTATACAGGGGTTGACGTGCTGTCAGTGGATTGAATCAAGGCATGTGAAGCGTCCGGGGTAAACCATGGAAAGCTGTGTAGGTATGTATATTTGCGTGTGTGGACGTGTGTATGTACATGTGTATGGGGGGGGTTGGGCCATTTCTTTCGTCTGTTTCCTTGCGCTACCTCGCAGACGCGGGAGACAGCGACAAAGTATAAAAAAAAAAAAAAATATATATATATATATATATATATATATATATTATATATATATATAATATATATATATATATATATATATATATATATATATATATATATATATATATATATATATATATATATATATATATATATATATATATATATATATATATATATATATATATATATATAATATATATATATATATATAAAATATATATATATATATATATATATATATATATATACATATATATACATTTTTCATTATTTTTATTTTGCTTTGTCACTGTCTCCCGCGTTTGCGAGGTAGCGCAAGGAAACAGACGAAAGAAATGGCCCAACCCACCCCCATACACAATGTATATACATACACATCCACACACGCAAATATACATACCTATACATCTCAATGTACACATATATATACACACACAGACATATACATATATACCCATGCACACAGTTCACACTGTCTGCCTTTACTCATTCCCATCGCTACCTCGCCACACATGGAATACCATCCCCCTCCCCCTCATGTGTGCGAGGTAGCGCTAGGAAAAGACAACAAAGGCCCCATTCGTTCACACTCAGTCTCTAGCTGTCATACAATAATGTCCGAAACCACAGCTCCCTTTCCACATCTAGGCCCCACACAACTTTCCATGGTTTACCCCAGACGCTTCACATGCCCTGATTCAATCCACTGACAGCACGTCAACCCCGGTATACCACATCGATCCAATTCACTCTATTTCTTGCCCGCCTTTCACCCTCCTGAATGTTCAGGCCCCGATCACTCAAAATCTTTTTCACTCTATCTTTCCACCTCCAATTTGGAGATGCTCTGTGGAAGGTATTAAGAATATATGGTGTGGGAGGAAAGTTGTTAGAAGCAGTGAAAAGTTTTTATCGAGGATGTAAGGCATGTGTACGTGTAGGAAGAGAGGAAAGTGATTGGTTCTCAGTGAATGTAGGTTTGCGGCAGGGGTGTGTGATGTCTCCATGGTTGTTTAATTTGTTTATGGATGGGGTTTTTAGGGAGGTAAATGCAAGAGTTTTGGAAAGAGGGGCAAGTATGAAGTCTGTTGGGGATGAGAGAGCTTGGGAAGTGAGTCAGTTGTTGTTCGCTGATGATACAGCGCTGGTGGCTGATTCATGTGAGAAACTGCAGAAGCTGGTGACTGAGTTTGGTAAAGTGTGTGGAAGAAGAAAGTTAAGAGTAAATGTGAATAAGAGCAAGGTTATTAGGTACAGTAGGGTTGAGGGTCAAGTCAATTGGGAGGTGAGTTTGAATGGAGAAAAACTGGAGGAAGTGAAGTGTTTTAGATATCTGGGAGTGGATCTGGCAGCGGATGGAACCATGGAAGCGGAAGTGGATCATAGGGTGGGGGAGGGGGCGAAAATTCTGGGGGCCTTGAAGAATGTGTGGAAGTCGAGAACATTATCTCGGAAAGCAAAAATGGGTATGTTTGAAGGAATAGTAGTTCCAACAATGTTGTATGGTTGCGAGGCGTGGGCTATGGATAGAGTTGTGCGCAGGAGGATGGATGTGCTGGAAATGAGATGTTTGAGGACAATGTGTGGTGTGAGGTGGTTTGATCGAGTGAGTAACGTCAGGGTAAGAGAGATGTGTGGAAATAAAAGGAGCGTGGTTGAGAGAGCAGAAGAGGGTGTTTTGAAGTGGTTTGGGCACATGGAGAGGATGAGTGAGGAAAGATTGACCAACAGGATATATGTGTCGGAGGTGGAGGGAACAAGGAGAAGAGGGAGACCAAATTGGAGGTGGAAAGATGGAGTGAAAAAGATTTTGTGTGATCGGGGCCTGAACATGCAGGAGGGTGAAAGGAGGGCAAGGAATAGAGTGAATTGGAGCGATGTGGTATACCGGGGTTGACGTGCTGTCAGTGGATTGAATCAAGGCATGTGAAGCGAAGCGTCTGGGGTAAACCATGGAAAGCTGTGTAGGTATGTATATTTGCGTGTGTGGACGTATGTATATACATGTGTATTGGGGGGGGGTTGGGCCATTTCTTTCGTCTGTTTCCTTGCGCTACCTCGCAAACGCGGGAGACAGCGACAAAGTATAATAAAATAGGAAATATAAAAATATATATAGGGAGCGCGGGGCTAGAAATCCTCCCCTCTCGGTTTTTTTTAATTTTCCAAAAGAAGCAACAGAGAATTGGGCCAGGTGAGGGTATTCCCTCATAGGCTCAGTCCTCTGTTCTTAACGCTACCTCGCTAATGCGGGAAATGGCGAATTGTTTAAAAGAAAAAGAAAGATATATATATATATATATATATATATATATATATATATATATATATATATATATATATATATATATATATATATATACATATATATGTATATATATATATATATATATATATATATATATATATATATATATATATATATATATATATATATATATATATATATATATATAATATATATATATTATATAAATATAGATATATATATATATATATATATATATATATATATATATATATATATATATATATATATATATATATATATATATATATATATTTTTTTTTTTTATACTTTGTCGCTGTCTCCCGCGTTTGCGAGGTAGCGCAAGGAAACAGACGAAAGAAATGGCCCAACCCCCCCCATACACATGTACATACACACGTCCACACACGCAATATACATACCTACACAGCTTTCCATGGTTTACCCCGGACGCTTCACATGCCTTGATTCAATCCACTGACAGCACGTCAACCCCTGTATACCACATCGCTCCAATTCACTCTATTCCTTGCCCTCCTTTCACCCTCCTGCATGTTCAGGCCCCGATCACACAAAATCCTTTTCACTCCATCTTTCCACCTCCAATTTGGTCTCCCTCTTCTCCTCGTTCCCTCCACCTCCGACACATATATCCTCTTGGTCAATCTTTCCTCACTCATTCTCTCCATGTGCCCAAACCATTTCAAAACACCCTCTTCTGCTCTCTCAACCACGCTCTTTTTATTTCCACACATCTCTCTTACCCTTAC
This sequence comes from Panulirus ornatus, assembly GCF_036320965.1. NCBI lineage: Eukaryota > Metazoa > Arthropoda > Malacostraca > Decapoda > Palinuridae > Panulirus > Panulirus ornatus. The sequence continues at coordinate 18,868,620 of NC_092242.1, read as the reverse complement.
GTTACTTACTCGATCAAACCACCTCACACCACACATTGTCCTCAAACATCTCATTTCCAGCACATCCATCCTCCTGCGCACAACTCTATCCATAGCCCACGCCTCGCAACCATACAACATTGTTGGAACTACTATTCCTTCAAACATACCCATTTTTGCTTTCCGGGATAGTGTTCTCGACTTCCACACATTTTTCAAGGCTCCCAAAATTTTCGCCCCCTCCCCCACCCTATGATCCACTTCCGCTTCCATGGTTCCATCCGCTGACAGATCCACTCCCAGATATCTAAAACACTTCACTTCCTCTAGTTTTTCTCCATTCAAACTCACCTCCCAATTGACTTGACCCTCAACCCTACTGTACCTAATAACCTTGCTCTTATTCACATTTACTCTTAACTTTCTTCTTCCACACACTTTACCAAACTCCGTCACCAGCTTCTGCAGTTTCTCACATGAATCCGCCACCAGCGCTGTATCATCAGCAAACAACAACTGACTCACTTCCCAAGCTCTCTCATCCCCAACAGACTTCATACTTGCTCCTCTTTCCAAGACTCTTGCATTTACCTCCCTAACAACCCCATCCATAAACAAATTAAACAACCATGGAGACATCACACACCCCTGCCGCAAACCTACATTCACTGAGAACCAATCACTTTCCTCTCTTCCTACACGTACACATGCCTTGCATCCTCGATAAAAACTTTTCACTGCTTCTAACAACTTGCCTCCCACACCATATATTCTTAATACCTTCCACAGAGCATCTCTATCAACTCTATCATATGCCTTCTCCAGATCCATAAATGCTACATACAAATCCATTTGCTTTTCTAAGTATTTCTCACATACATTCTTCAAAGCAAACACCTGATCCACACATCCTCTACCACTTCTGAAACCACACTGCTCTTCCCCAATCTGATGCTCTGTACATGCCTTCACCCTCTCAATCAATACTCTCCCATATAATTTACCAGGAATACTCAACAAACTTATACCTCTGTAATTTGAGCACTCACTCTTATCCCCTTTGCCTTTGTACAATGGCACTATGCACGCATTCCGCCAATCCTCAGGCACCTCACCATGAGTCATACATACATTAAATAACCTTACCAACCAGTCAACAATACAGTCACCCCCTTTTTTAATAAATTCCACTGCAATACCATCCAAACCTGCTGCCTTGCCGGCTTTCATCTTCAGCAAAGCTTTTACTACCTCTTCTCTGTTTACCAAATCATTTTCCCTAACCCTCTCACTTTGCACACCACCTCGACCCAAACACCCTATATCTGCCACTCTGTCATCAGACACATTCAACAAACCTTCAAAATACTCATTCCATCTCCTTCTCACATCACCACTACTTGTTATCACCTCCCCATTTGCGCCCTTCACTGAAGTTCCCATTTGCTCCCTTGTCTTACGCACTTTATTTACCTCCTTCCAGAACATCTTTTTATTCTCCCTAAAATTTAATGATACTCTCTCACCCCAACTCTCATTTGCCCTTTTTTTCACCTCTTGCACCTTTCTCTTGACCTCCTGTCTCTTTCTTTTATACTTCTCCCACTCAATTGCATTTTTTCCCTACAAAAATCGTCCAAATGCCTCTCTCTTCTCTTTCACTAATACTCTTACTTCTTCATCCCACCACTCACTACCCTTTCTAAACAGCCCACCTCCCACTCTTCTCATGCCACAAGCATCTTTTGCGCAATCCATCACTGATTCCCTAAATACATCCCATTCCTCCCCCACTCCCCTTACTTCCATTGTTCTCACCTTTTTCCATTCTATACACAGTCTCTCCTGATACTTCTTCACACAGGCCTCCTTCCCAAGCTCACTTACTCTCACCACCTTCTTCACCCCAACATTCACTCTTCTTTTCTGAAAACCCATACTAATCTTCACCTTAGCCTCCACAAGATAATGATCAGACATCCCTCCAGTTGCACCTCTCAGCACATTGACATCCAAAAGTCTCTCTTTCGCACGCCTGTCAATTAACACGTAATCCAATAACGCTCTCTGGCCATCTCTCCTACTTACATAAGTATACTTATGTATATCTCGCTTTTTAAACCAGGTATTCCCAATCATCAGTCCTTTTTCAGCACATAAATCTACAAGCTCTTCACCATTTCCATTTACAACACTGAACACCCCATGCATACCAATTATTCCCTCAACTGCCACATTACTCACCTTTGCATTCAAATCACCCATCACTATAACCCGGTCTCGTGCATCAAAACCGCTAACACACTCATTTAGCTGCTCCCAAAACACTTGCCTCTCATGATCTTTCTTCTCATGCCCAGGTGCATATGCACCAATAATCACCCACCTCTCTCCATCAACTTTCAATTTTACCCATATTAATCGAGAATTTACTTTCTTACATTCTATCACATACTCCCACAACTCCTGTTTCAGGAGTATTGCTACTCCTTCCCTTGCTCTTGTCCTCTCACTAACCCCTGACTTCACTCCCCAGACATTCCCAAACCACTCTTCCCCTTTACCCTTGAGCTTCGTTTCACTCAGAGCCAAAACATCCAGGTTCCTTTCCTCAAACATACTACCTATCTCTCCTTTTTTCACATCTTGGTTACATCCACACACATTTAGGCACCCCACTCTGAGCCTTCGAGGAGGATGAGCACTCCCCGCGTGACTCCTTCTTCTGTTTCCCATTTTAGAAAGTTAATACAAGGAGGGGAGGATTTCCGGCCCCCCGCTCCCGTCCCCTCTAGTGGCTTTATATATATATATATTTTATCCCTGGGGATAGGGGATTAAGAATACATCCCACGTATTCCCTGCGTGTCGTAGAAGGCGACTAAAAGGGGTGGGAGCGGGGGGCTGGAAATCCTCCCCTCTCTTTTTTTCTTTTAATTTTCCAAAAGAATGAACAGAGGGGGCCAGGTGAGGATATTCCAAAAAAGGCCCAGTCCTCTGTTCTTAACGCTACCTCGCTATCGCGGGAAATGGCGAATAGTATGAAAAATAGAAAAAAAAAAATATATATATATATATATATATATATATATATATATATATATATATATACATATATATATATATATATATATATATATATATATATATATATATATATATATATATGTATATATATATATATATATATTTCATGCCTGGGGATAGGGGAGAAAGAATACTTCCCACGTATTACCTGCGTGTCGTAGAAGGCGACTAAAAGGGAAGGGAGCGGGGGCTGGAAATCCTCCCCTCTCTCTTTTTTTTTTTTTTAATTTTCCAAAGGAAGGAACAGAGAAGGGGGCCAGGTGAGGATGTTATGAGGTATTAAGAATATATGGTGTGGGAGGCAAGTTGTTAGAAGCAGTGAAAAGTTTTTATCGAGGATGTAAGGCATGTGTACGTGTAGGAAGAGAGGAAAGTGATTGGTTCTCAGTGAATGTAGGTTTGCGGCAGGGGTGTGTGATGTCTCCATGGTTGTTTAATTTGTTTATGGATGGGGTTGGTAGGGAGGTAAATGCAAGAGTCTTGGAAAGAGGGGCAAGTATGAAGTCTGTTGGGGATGAGAGAGCTTGGGAAGTGAGTCAGTTGTTGTTCGCTGATGATACAGCGCTGGTGGCGGATTCATGTGAGAAACTGCAGAAGCTGGTGACGGAGTTTGGTAAAGTGTGTGGAAGAAGAAAGTTAAGAGTAAATGTGAATAAGAGCAAGGTTATTAGGTACAGTAGGGTTGAGGGTCAAGTCAATTGGGAGGTGAGTTTGAATGGAGAAAAACTGGAGGAAGTGAAGTGTTTTAGATATCTGGGAGTGGATCTGTCAGCGGATGGAACCATGGAAGCGGAAGTGGATCATAGGGTGGGGGAGGGGGCGAAAATTTTGGGAGCCTTGAAAAATGTGTGGAAGTCGAGAACATTATCCCGGAAAGCAAAAATGGGTATGTTTGAAGGAATAGTGGTTCCAACAATGTTGTATGGTTGCGAGGCGTGGGCTATGGATAGAGTTGTGCGCAGGAGGATGGATGTGCTGGAAATGAGATGTTTGAGGACAATGTGTGGTGTGAGGTGGTTTGATCGAGTAAGTAACGTCAGGGTAAGAGAGATGTGTGGAAATAAAAAGAGCGTGGTTGAGAGAGCAGAAGAGGGTGTTTTGAAATGGTTTGGGCACATGGAGAGAATGAGTGAGGAAAGATTGACCAAGAGGATATATGTGTCGGAGGTGGAGGGAACGACTAGAAGAGGGAGACCAAATTGGAGGTGGAAAGACGGAGTGAAAAGGATTTTGTGTGATTGGGGCCTGAACATGCAGGAGGGTGAAAGGAGGGCAAGGAATAGAGTGAATTGGAGCGATGTGGTATACAGGGGTTGACGTGCTGTCAGTGGATTGAATCAAGGCATGTGAAGCGTCCGGGGTAAACCATGGAAAGCTGTGTAGGTATGTATATTTGCGTGTGTGGACGTGTGTATGTACTTGTGTATGGGGGGGGTTGGGCCATTTCTTTCGTCTGTTTCCTTGCGCTACCTCGCAAACTCGGGAGACAGCGACAAAGTATAAAAAAAAAAAAAAAAAAAAATATATATATATATATATATATATATATATATATATATATATATATATATATATATATATATACATATATATATATATATATATATATATATATATATATATATATGTACATATATATATATATATATATATATATATATATATATATATATATATATATATATATATATATATATATATATATATATATACATATATATCATTCTATTCGTTAAGAGTAAATGTGAATAAGAGCAAGATTATTAGGTACAGTAGGGTTGAGGGTCAAGTCAATCGGGAGGTAATTTTGAATGGAGGAAAACTAGAGGAAGTAAAGTGTTTCAGATGTCTGGGAGTGGTATTGGCAGCGGATGGATCAATGGAAGCAGGAGTGGATCATAGGTTGGGGGAGAGGGCGAAAATTCTAGGAGCCTTGAAGAATGTTTGGAAGTCGAGAACATATATATATATGTACAACCATATATATATATTTACATATATATATATATGTATATATATATATATATATGAAATATATATTATTATTATATTATTATTTTGCTTTGTCGCTGTCTCCCACGTTAGCGAGGTAGCGCAAGGAAACAGGCGAAAGAATGGACAACCCGCCCACATACACATGTATATACATTCATGTCCACACACGCACAATATACATACCTATACAACTCAATGTACACATATATATACACACACAGACATATACATATATACACATGTACATAATTCATACTGTCTGCCTCTATTTGTTCCTATCGCCACCTCGCCACACATGGAATAAAAACCCCCTCCCCTTCATGTGTGCGAGGTAGCGCTAGGAAAAACACCAAAGGCCCCATTCGTTCACACTCAGTCTCTAGCTGTCATGTAATAATGCACCGAAACCACAACTCCCTTTCCATATCCAGGCCCCACACACTTTGCATGATTTACCCCAGACGCTTCACATGCCCTGGTTCAATCCATTGACAGCACGTCGACCCCGGTATACCACATCGTTCCAATTCACTCTGTTCCTTGCATGCCTTTCACCCTCCTGCATGTTCAGGCCCCGATCACTCAAAATCTTTTTCACTCCATCTTTCCACCAAAAATTTGGTCTCCCGCTTCTCCTTGTTCCCTCCACCTCCGACACATATATCCTCTTGGTCAATTTTTCCCACTCAGTCTCTCCATGTGACCAAACCATTTCAAAACACCCTCTTCTGCTCTCTCAACCACGCTCTTTTTATTTCCACACATCTCTCTTACCCTTACATTACTTACTCGATCAAACCACCTCACACCACATATTGTCCTCAAACATCTCATTTCCAGCACATCCACCCTCCTGCGCACAACTCTATCCATAGCCCACGCCTCGCAACCATACAACATTGTTGGTACCACTATTCCTTCAAACATACCCATTTTTGCTTTTCGAGATAATGTTCTCGACTTCCAAACATTCTTCAAGGCTCCCAGAATTTTCGGCCCCTCCCCTACCCTATGATTCACTTCCGCTTCCATGGTTCCATCCGCTGCCAGATCCACTCCTAGATATCTAAAACACTTCACTTCTTCCAGCTTTTCTCCATTCAAACTTACCTCCCAATTGACTTGACCCTCAACCCTACTGTACCCAATAACCTTGCTCTTATTCACATTTACTCTTAACTTTCTTCTTTCACACACTTTACCAAACTCAGTCACCAGCTTCAGCAGTTTCTCACAGGAATCAGCCACCAACGCTGTATCATCAGCGAACAACAACTGACTCACTTCCCAAGCTCTCTCTTCCACAACAGACTGCATACTTGTCCCTCTTTCCAAAACTCTTGCATTCACCTCCCTAACAACCCCATCCATAAACAAATTAAACAACCATGGAGACATCACACACCTCTGCCGCAAACCTACATTCACTGAGAACCAATCACTTTCCTCTCTTCCTACACGCACACATGCCTTTCATCCTCGATAAAAACTTTTCACTGCTTCTAACAAATTGCCTCCCACACCATATATTCTTAGTACCTTCCACAGAGCATCTCTATCAACTCTATCATATGCCTTCTCCAGATCCATAAATGCTTCATACAAATCCATTTGTTTTTCTAAGTATTTCTCGCATGCATTCTTCAAAGCAAACACCTGATCCACACATCCTATATATATATATATATATATATATATATATATATATATATACCTCAGTACTCCATATGAAAATTATGAATTGTTGGCGTGGCAGAGTCTTTCACTTGTCTCCCTGGAGAAGTATCTGAAGTGGAGAAGTTGTTCTATAATTAAGTTCCTCGTAGGTACACAGGGGGAGTCGTGAAAAGGGAATATGCTGAGAGAGTGAAGATGGGTGAGAGTGAGGTGTGGGGAAGCCTGACGGGTGGGAGAGAGTGAGAGGTGGGAGAAGGGAAGGAGAAGGGAGCAGGAGGAGTCTGGTGTGAGATGACGAAAGGATGGGGGTTGAAGGAGAGAGAATATACATATCTTGGATGGATAGCTACTTAACGTGTACGTAGAGGGCATGATGTGGTATGATCATAGAATGAACACTCTGATGTAGGAAACCAGTCAGAACGGTGTTTCAGGATAGGATTTTCAACGCCTGAGATCAAGAGTGGCAAAGCGGCTGGATTTGATGGTGTTTCAGGATAGGATTTTCAACGCTAGGTAAAGTGCCTGAGGATTGATATTGCCTCATAATGCCCCTGGAAGAAAAGAAAGGGAGATAAAAGTAAATGTGAGAATTACAGACTTTATTAAGCTTGATGAGTATACCTGGTAAGCTGTAAGGTGATTTAGAGGGTGGTGGTATATACACAAGAGCATCAGGTTAGCAAGGAAGTGGTAGAGGATATGTGGAATCACGTATTCGCTTGGAAGAAACTGTGTGGGGAAAATATCTAAGAAAAGAAAAGGATTTGTCTGTGGCTTATATGGATCTGGCTCACGAATGAGTCAACTGAGATGGTTTGTGGAAGGCGATGCAAAATATGCTATTACGTGGAAGGGAAACTACTAGAAGCAGTGATGAGTTCTTTCAAAGAGATTACAGCATATATATATGTATACATATACTTATATATATATATATATATATATATATATATATATATATATATAATATATATATATATATATATATATATATATATATATATATATATATATATATATATATATACCTCTGAAACCGCACTGTCCCTCCCTAGTTTGATGCACTGTACATAACTTCACCATCCCAATCAATACTTTCCCATACAACTTACCAGGAGTACTCAAGAAACATATGCCTTTGTAGTTTGAACTCTCAACTTTATCCCCTTTGCTTTTATACAGTAGCACTATACATGCATTCCGCCACTCCTCAGGCACTTCACCATGATCCATACATACAATGAATATCCTTACCAACCAGTTAACAACACAGTCACCCCCTTCAACAGCAATACCATCCACTCATAAGGGACATCTTACCCTCATGGGCAAACTGGTTTAGGTATGTAGATGTGTTCCTTGTGTTTTGCCAACAAACGAGAATTTGCAAACTTTTCTCCCTTCACTTAACAATTTAGATCCGTCTGTCAAAGTCACTGTGGAAGTGGAAATTTATCATGTTACCATTTTTAGACTGTATGATCCCTGGTGATATATAAATGTTTATATTTAGGACATACAGAAAACCCTTCAATGTTTGTTCATATATTCATTATTACTCAGCTCAACATGAGAGAGTTAAACTATAATCGTTCCAGCTTATGTTCCTTACGGCATTCCGTATATGCAGTCCGGAGTTTATTGATGATGAGTTTGAGAAGACACAATCTATTGGATCCAAGTTCAAGCATCCTAGTATCTTGGTAAAGAAATCACTTTATAGAATCGAATCCAAACCTCCGATTGATACCAAGAAACTTTTAGTTCTCCCTTTTAGTGAAAAGTTTACGTTACTTCCCAGATTGCTTAAATCCTTTAAAATAAATGTAGCCTTTAGCATTGACAATGCAATAAAGAATGCCTCAATTAAAAACTCGCCAGAAAAGTCTGCCGGCTGTGTTTACAGAATACCTTGTAAAAGCTTTGATATGTGTTATATTGGGCAGACTGGTAAGGATCTTCATTTTAGACTTAAGCAACATATGTATATACATATATATATATATATATATATATATCATACAAAGCTCCAACAGCCAGGATCGAACCTGGGACCCCTTGTGTAAGAGGCAGGCATGCTAACCGGTAGGCTAAGGGACTGTATAATAGGAAACAACTATTCGAAATACTAAGTACTCGAATACCCTTCGTCTCACAATGGTGAGCAACGGGGTCTATCGGTTTTTCCGAACAGAACACATAGACCCCGTTCCTCACCATTGTGAGACGAAGGGTATTCGAGTACTTAGTATTTCGAATAGTTGTTTCCTATTATACAGTCCCTTAGCCTACCGGTTAGCATGCCTGCCTCTTGCACAAGGGGTCCCAGGTTCGATCCTGGCTGTTGGAGCTTTGTATGTTCTATGAAGGTGCGCGTTCATATACACTTTATTTGTATATATATATATATGTATATATACATATATATATATATATATATATATATAGTATAAGAACAGGACAAGAATCGAATGCTTTGTTTAATCATGTTAAAAATTATGACCATTGTATTGAGTGAAGTAACGCTAATTCATTTATCAACTGTAACTCATTTACCACGAGAAATATCATTGAATCTTCTGTTACTGAATACAGAAACAATTGTAACATGAATATTAGTGAAGGTCTTTACAAACCGGATAGCTTTGTCGTTGGCAAAATTTGTAAACACTTCCCTTCCCTGTCCACATAATGAAATTTTATGAGAGGCATGAAGCCAGACCCGAACACCACCAACCCGAACACCACCATCCGGTAACACTTGTTTGCCAGTGGCGTCTTAGCTACGTCTCTTCCTTGTATATCAACTGACTGTTCTATGCCTTCCACTTCATTCTTATTTCTCTCCTGACGATGCGATCATTACATGAAAGTGCACTGGGAACTTTCCGTGTTTCATTTTCCTCGTGGTTATATCCATATACTAGATCACGCACACCACTGTAAATTACTGCACTACACACACACACACACACACACACACATATATATATATATATATATATATGCAAATTTTGTCGACCAACCCTTTCAGGAGGATGAACAGCTGGGTTGACTTTGAGCGGACTTCCGCAACCAGGATCGAGTCCGAGGCTGTCCGACTGATCGAGACTTGACCTGGTCGCCCTCTGACGCAATGTTGATTCACTTCTCCTCATCTGTAGACCTTGACTATTGAACCCTCTGGCCTCGGTGAATACAAGTTGAAGCAGAGAATGTTCTCGAAGATGATTCATTCGACCTTTCCTCCTCTCCTGCTAACAGACCCTCCTGACGACCAGACAGCACAGACTGACACCACAGATTCCCTTAGCCTCCATCACGTCAACATGATGGCTACTTTGTCCCTCACAGTTCTTTGAGGTAGATAAATCTATCACAAAGTGGTATGAATAAATACCATCATATCTTACACGTTGCAGATGTGATGTTTGCGTCACGTCTATATTCTATAATCCCCTTCTATCATCCTGACACCTCACTAAGTCTTGTGTATACACCATTTATCCCAAGACCAAAGATTTTGATCCTAGTTAAAGTCATCGTAGCTAAAGAGAGTCATCCAGACATGCCACCCGACGTGTGCTTGCCTCTGTGTTTGTAACTTGGACAGATTCTGTCTGGGCGGGGAACGTCGTGTCGTAATTAACTCCAGCGCCAACGCCTTAAAGTTTGTAAGACGGATCCATACCGGGAATCGAACCGGAACCTTATGAGTTTCCTGTAAGGCCCATTCACAGGGGTCGTGAAGGTAAGGAGACCTTAGAAAACGGAGGTTTCGAGGTGTCTAGGATATGACTCCGAAAGTCCACGTCTCAACCTGGGGGTCGTCTGCGCTTCATCATCACGGTAGTACGAATCCTCAACACAAGTGAACGACCCCTGGGAACGAGAGCACGACCCGTGAGTGTGGTGGCTCGGCCTTGTGAGTTGGCTGTTGATGGTCAGGTCATGATAGGCTGGGTCATCATACCTAACTAAAGTTTAACACTATCGAGTTCAAGTGCCGTACCGTTGCCCTCAGGGGTCGCACCTTTGCACTTAAGGGTCGCATCGTTGTGCTTATAGGGTCGAATCGTTGCCCTTGGTCGTAACGTCGCGTTCAAGGTTCGAACTGTTGCACTCAAGCGTCGTTCCGTTTCACCCAGGGGTCGTACCGCGCGCTCAAGGGTCGTACCATCGAGCGTCCTCAGTCCTCAAGCTAACACATATGTACCTCAAGAGAGGTTATGATACGAGTCTGCGGCAGAGTGGTTGTGGCCATACTATATTACATGAGTGATAGATAACGAGGGATAACATGGCTTTGACGTAACCTTAACGGGTTAGTGATGCATCCTTATTAACGTGTCATGAAAGTCTCTCCATATGACGTGGAACTGGAATGAAATGATGATAAGAAAAGACGTTTTTATGAGTTTGATATACATTTTGCATGAATGTGTATAAGCATCTTATTGTCATGTATTACCTTCTCATTGACACGCATCGCTTTGTCATTTTATCTTATCGTTAAAAGTGTCCTCAAAAGTTGAAGCATCTAGACAATATTTAAGTAAAAATTATCTGGTATTTTCTTACATAAATAGTATGAAAAACTATTTCATCACATGAAGAGCAAGCACAGTAGAGTTAAGCCTCCAGTTATAACCAGCGAGGGTAAGTAATTTTGTCTGCAAATCCCTTTGCAGAAAGTTGGGCTCGTAAAGGGATCTGTGGATTCTTCCTCGACGGATAGATATCAAAGACATGACTCTTCTTTTCAATTTGCATTTGCCACCGAGGTATATACATCCTTTTGGTGTTGCTCTACAATCCCGGCCGCTTCCTGTACCGCGAAGCCATTTTATGTGACATTTTTCTGCATGTCTTTGGGACTGTGGACGAACTGATTGTCTTATACGTTGCTTCTTAATGTTCGTTTATATAAAGTCTCACCGGCACTTGACGTTACTGAAGTGAGTTCGCATCTCAGGACAGTAGAATGAGGACTATAAGGCAATAGCGGCCTCTGGTGAACGGATCAGATGTAAGGCTATATCACTGGAAGTATAATCTCGTCAAAGACCATCTCACTCCAAAGGAATCCACATTTCCTTGCTACTGGAAGTAACGTTAACTAGGAAGCACCAGAAACAGACGAAGGAATGGTCTCATTCGCTCACATCCATGCTCTACTTATCGTGTAATGCTCGAAACCACAACCACCTATCCACAACCTGACCCACAGAACTTTCTGTGGTGTCCCGTAACCGCTTCATATGCCCTGGTTCAGTCCATTGAGATCACGTCGCTCCCTGTACACCACATCGCTCCAATCTACTCTATCCCTTCAGCGCTGTAAATCTTCAGATTCCGAGCACTCAAAACCTCATCAACTCCGTACTTCCATCTCCAATACAGTTCCTCACTTCTCCTTGTCCCCTTCACTTTCGACAAATATACCTCTTCTCACTCGTTCCCTCCATATATCCCAAATAATTCAGCACACCCTCTTCAGCTATGTCAACCACACTCTTCTTATTACCCCAGCTCTTTTATTACTCACTCGACCAACCCACATCACACCACATCTCGTCCTCAGACATTTCATTTCCGACACATTCACCCTCCTCCGCACATTCCGATCCAGAGCTCATGCCTGGCATCCACTAACTCACTCAGTTACTGTCTCTCAAGAGGCCAATGTCGGAGCTGTGGTCGCCTCAAGTGAAAACATGGCACTGACATATCCTCTGGTCCCGTTGACAGATAAGCTTTCTCGAGAGTCAGATGGGCGATCGCCCAGTATGAACAACAGAACACAGACAGACACCAACACCACCAAGACCAGCCACCTTTAACTTACGCCTTCATCAAAATCGTCCTATGCCTTCAGTGTACATGTTACAAACAATCGAAGAACAAGTAGTGCATTGCTAAGGAAGCAAATAACTCAGTTTTAAATAGCTATGTGTATGTCAACTACTGTGTTACTGTGATACAGCCAACGTGAAAATGATCATCATCAAATGTTCACCATCACATACGCAAGGCGTACTGTCAACACGGTATTACTGCAACCCAACACCACTTCATGTTCATCAGCAAATTCATAACGTATGTCAACACAATACAATTGCGCTTCAGCCGGTATGTAACGTTATATCACGTAAGGTTCAAGTAATCATAGAATTTGCTCTGTACAACTTCCTGTGCTATGTATCTAGACTTCATAGACTTTACTAATGGACCTACTCAATGAGAAGGAGCATCCAGCTTTACTTTGACCTTAAGCTCTTTTGTGATTAATAAACAAATAATCATGACCTTCAAATTACGTAGTTCCTCAAGGGTAAATTCTTATCCGAATGGCTGTATGATTTCAATATACCTCTCTTTATTTATTCAACAAACCGTTCTCCACTTATTCAATAAACCATCCTTTATTCATTCATATGTACACAAGCTGCTGTACATAGACAATCACAAAGACAAATACAATCATACACAATCACAACACAGCAATGCCCCGAGGTTGGAAGTGTTGGAATTTAATGTGCCAGTGTAAGCAAGCAGTGTGTGAGAAAAAATAATCTTTCCTTCCTCTATCAGACCTATTGAGGACGCGCTGCACATCTGTTTATATCGCACTTCCCGGAAGAGCCTCATTCACTGACGGAGGAAAACACGAAGTAATGAGGCATCATACCAACAAAGAGAAGACTCAAGCATCTGTCTACGTAGAAAGAAAAATAAAACCTGCTGGCAAGGTCGTCTCCAGGACGATCCAGTCCGAGGCTACACTGAAGGTCATAGAAGGGATGTGCCTCTAATACAGCCGTCAGTATCTCTATAACTTTCCTCCCAACCACCGTCGCTTCTTCCCGCTTCCGTCGCTCGTATTTTCCTGCAACAACAAATCTTTCTCATTAATCTCTGAGCTCCACTGAGGTTATTTCATCTCCGCTTCCCGGGCGTTGAGAACGATCATGAAAAGGCTTTCTGTCACCTCCCTCCCTTCCCCCACCGCCACACGCTCCAACGGGGGTTGCCATTCACCCACCCAACTGACGAGAGAGAGAGAGAGAGAGAGAGAGAGAGAGAGAGAGAGAGAGAGAGAGAGAGAGAGAGAGAGAGAGAGCGAGAGAGAGTACGGGTTCAAAGAGGTGCATAGGAAAACAGATTACAGAAGACCCGTTCGGCCCATGACAAGGTTGCGATGCTGAGGCTAACTACAGATCTATCTTACATGGATGAGGTTAGGATAACATAAAGTAAGAACTGCTCGTCCCTCAACCTCCATCCTTCACTCCCATCGGCAAATTCGGGCTGCAGGAAAATAAATGAGATGGAATAGAGGTAAAGCCATGCATGATTTGATTAAAACAAGCGAGAAATTATGCCGGTACGAATGAAAGGGAATAGTTATTGGCTAATGTCTTTAGGAGATGAATCTAATTCAGTATCTAACAACCAGTCGATTGAGGGTAGCCAGCTTGATCGCCTGAATATATGTATATATATATATATATATATATATATATATATATATATATATATATATATATATATATATATATATATATATATATATATATATATATATATATATATATATATATATATATATATATATATATATATATATATATATATATATATATATATATATATATATATATATATATATATATATATATATATATATATTCCTATGAGTCCACGGGGAAAGTGACACGATGAGTTCCCAAGTGCACTTTCGTGTAATAATCACATCATCAGGGGAGATACAAGAAAGAATTGTAAGTCACTTGATACACAACGAAGAGACATAGCTAGGACGCCATTTGGTAAACAAGTGGAGCTGCTTACCAAATGGCGATCTAGCTATGGCTCTTCGTTGTATATGAACTGACTTATATTTCTTTCTTGTATCTCCCCTGATGTGATTATTACACGAAAGTGCACTTGGAAACTTATCGTGTTTCATTCTCCCCGTGAACTCATAGAAATATACTTGATCACGCGCAAAATTGTGATCTTTGCTAATATATATATATATATATATATATATATATATATATATATATATATATATATATATATATATATATATATATATATATATATTTTTTTTTTTTTTTTTATACTTTGTCGCTGTCTCCCGCGTTTGCGAGGTAGCGTAAGGAAACAGACGAAAGAAATGGCCCAACCCCCCCATACACATGTATATACATACGTCCACACACGCAAATATACATACCTACACAGCTTTCCATGGTTTACCCCAGACGCTTCACATGCCTTGATTCAGTCCACTGACAGCACGTCAACCCCGGTATACCACATCGCTCCAATTCACTCTATTCCTTGCCCTCCTTTCACCCTCCTGCATGTTCAGGCCCCGATCACACAAAATCTTTTTCACTCCATCTTTCCACCTCCAATTTGGTCTCCCTCTTCTCCTTGCTCCCTCCACCTCCGACACATATATCCTCTTGGTCAATCTTTCCTCACTCATCCTCTCCATGTGCCCAAACCACTTCAAAACACCCTCTTCTGCTCTCTCAACCACGCTCTTTTTATTTCCACACATCTCTCTTACCCTTACGTTACTCACTCGATCAAACCACCTCCCACCACACATTGTCCTCAAACATCTCATTTCCAGCACATCCATCCTCCTGCGCACAACTCTATCCATAGCCCACGCCTCGCAACCATACAACATTGTTGGAACCACTATTCCTTCAAACATACCCATTTTTGCTTTCCGAGATAATGTTCTCGACTTCCACACATTCCTCAAGGCTCCCAGAATTTTCGCCCCCTCCCCCACCCTATGATCCACTTCCGCTTCCATGGTTCCATCCGCTGCCAGATCCACTCCCAGATATCTAAAACACTTTACTTCCTCCAGTTTTTCTCCATTCAAACTTACCTCCCAATTGACTTGACCCTCAACCCTACTGTACCTAATAACCTTGCTCTTATTCACATTTACTCTTAACTTTCTTCTTTCACACACTTTACCAAACTCAGTCACCAGCTTCTGCAGTTTCTCACATGAATCAGCCACCAGCGCTGTATCATCAGCGAACAACAACTGACTCACTTTCCAAGCTCTCTCATCCCCAACAGACTTCATACTTGCCCCTCTTTCCAAAACTCTTGCATTCACCTCCCTAACAACCCCATCCATAAACAAATTAAACAACCATGGAGACATCACACACCCCTGCCGCAAACCTACATTCACTGAGAACCAATCACTTTCCTCTCTTCCTACACGTACACATGCCTTACATCCTCGATAAAAACTTTTCACTGCTTCTAACAACTTACCTCCCACACCATATATTCTTAATACCTTCCACAGAGCATCTCTATCAACTCTATCATATGCCTTCTCCAGATCCATAAATGCTACATACAAATCCATTTGCTTTTCTAAGTATTTCTCACATACATTCTTCAAAGCAAACACTTGATCCACACATCCTCTACCACTTCTGAAACCACACTGCTCTTCCCCAATCTGATGCTCTGTACATGCCTTCACCCTCTCAATCAATACCCTCCCATATAATTTACCAGGAATACTCAACAAACTTATACCTCTGTAATTTGAGCACTCACTCTTATCCCCTTTGCCTTTTGTACAATGGCTCTATGCACGCATTCCGCCAATCCTCAGGCACCTCACCATGAGTCATACATACATTAAATAACCTTACCAACCAGTCAATAATACAGTCACCTCCTTTTTTAATAAATTCCACTGCAATACCATCCAAACCTGCTGCCTTGCCGGCTCTCATCTTCCGCAAAGCTTTTACTACCTCTTCTCTGTTTACCAAATCATTTTCCCTAACCCTCTCACTTTGCACACCACCTCGACCAAAACACCCTATATCTGCCACTCTATCATCAAACACATTCAACAAACCTTCAAAATACTCACTCCATCTCCTTCTCACATCACCAATACTTGTTATCACCTCCCCATTTGCGCCCTTCACTGAAGTTCCCATTTGCTCCTTTGTCTTACGCACTTTATTTACCTCCTTCCAGAACATCTTTTTATTATCCCTAAAATTTAATGATACTCTCTCACCCCAACTCTCATTTGCCCTCTTTTTCACATCTTGCACCTTTCTCTTGACCTCCTGTCTCTTTCTTTTATACATCTCCCACTCAATTGCATTTTTCCCTGCAAAAATCGTCCAAATGCCTCTCTCTTCTCTTTCACTAATAATCTTACTTCTTTATCCCACCACTCACTACCCTTTCTAATCAACCCACCTCCCACTCTTCTCATGCCACAAGCATCTTTTGCGCAATCCATCACCGATTCCCTAAATACATCCCATTCCTCCCCCACTCCCCTTACTTCCGTTGTTCTCACCTTTTTCCATTCTGTACTCAGTCTCTCCTGGTACTTCCTCACACAAGTCTCCTTCCCAAGCTCACTTACTCTCACCACCTTCTTCACCCCAACATTCACTCTTCTTTTCTGAAAACCCATACAAATCTTCACCTTAGCCTCCACAAGATAATGATCAGACATCCCTCCAGTTGCACCTCTCAGCACATTAACATCCAAAAGTCTCTCATATATATATATATATATATATATATATATATATATATATATATATATATATATATATATATATATATATATATATATATGCACATAGAATTGAATACAACAGTACATTTAGTTATTGATCTTCTTTCTAATGTTCTCTAATCTTTCTAGTATTATTCTACCATTAGATAGGTGCTCAAACGCCACTTGTCAGTAGTCCATCATTTAATATGCTCAAGCTTTCTCCCTCACAGATGCATCATCAAGAATCTACAAAAAGAGAAAGATAGTGTCACAGAACTTGGATAAGAAACGTAAAATGCAAAGAAAATATCTAAACACTCGGAAAAAAACACAGCACATAGCACATAAAAGTAAGGAACATACTAAACAAATCAACAGTATCATGAAGTGTAGTACAGTCTAAATGCAACATATAAAAACAGAAAAATATAAACACTTATAGTCGAGAAAAAACACAGAAGAACACTATTGCACAAAAAAAAAAGATCCGTCACTGGATATACTAAGAAGTGCCAAGAGAGACTTAATTTCCAGATGTGGAACTGGGGTCAGGTTGGCCTCGTCTGGATCAGGGATTTTCTTATATTCTTCCTATGTAGAAAGTTTGCTGTACTTTAGGCTGTCACTAAAAAAACGGCTCCAATGTCTTCGACTTTACTGACATGTGACAACGGCTCACGCGTTGACTCTAGTGTCTCCTGTGTACGTAACTATACTGTTTGTTGAAGCTAAAGATCATTTGCCACTCTTATTGACCACTCTGCTGGTTTTTTCCAGATGTGTTTGGATTATTGTGCAGTCTTGCCCATTCCATATGAAGAGAATACCTCCGAGTACCTACGACAAGATTCTGGCCAGAGTGAGAGAGAGAGAGAGAGAGAGAGAGAGAGAGAGAGAGAGAGAGAGAGAGAGAGAGAGAGAGAGAGAGAGAGAGAGAGAGAGAGAGAGAGACTTTCCATGGTCACATTCTGTACTAACAGT
Organism: Panulirus ornatus; assembly: GCF_036320965.1. Taxonomy (NCBI): domain Eukaryota; kingdom Metazoa; phylum Arthropoda; class Malacostraca; order Decapoda; family Palinuridae; genus Panulirus; species Panulirus ornatus. Next base: position 18,850,298 of record NC_092242.1, on the reverse strand, counting down.
CACCATTACCAAAAAAAACACTACCAACAATTTCAAATTGTCATTAACACAAAACTACAACACAAAACTATGAACTTTGTCAGTTTCTTTCGACAAGCATTTCCCCACTGTTTTCCACACGATGTAAGTGTCAGATCCCTCTTGCAGCGGCATATTTTCTCTCTCAGTCTGAGGAAAAATAGATTCATCGAACAATATCATTAGTACCTCGGGCTTACTCACCTTGACTACAGTCACAACCAGGAGGCGAAGAAAGAAAATGATATGAAGAAGAAAAGAAAACACTTGGCGACTGGAAATATGAACTGATGATAGGCTAGCTTTCCAGGCTCACTGAAGGTGAGTTACAAGGTCAACGTTAGAATGATGAGATGATAAATTAGTTTTTCGAATCATTGAAGGTCGTTGTTAGGTCATTAAGGGCAACGGACAAGGATCAGCAATAGGATGATGAGGTGAACTTCTAAGACAAGAACAGAAAAAAAAAAAAACATAGTGAGTGGAAATGTGGTTTGAAAGAATGATTGCCTTTTGGATTCAATCACTGAGTCATTTTCAGTGAAGTCAGGATGGGGGATAAGGAGGAAGAGGGAGAGGAGGAAGGGAAGGAAGAAGAAGAAGAGGAGGAGAAGTATGGCTAAGTCGAATAGGAAGGAAAGAGAGTCAGGTTGGATATAAACAACCAAGAGGAGGTGGGAGTGCTGGGGATTTACCATCAGCGCAGAGGACTGAGTCAACAAAGCAGAGGAAGAAGAAATCGAAGCTTTGTGTTGTTGGTGCTGGGCGGGACTGCTTCTGTAAGCTGTCTCTCCAGGACCCCTGCTGTCACCAAGGCTCACGGCGACAGATAAGCCCACCAGAAGACAGAGCAACAGAGAGACGAGGACACAGTCTTCAGGAACTACACGAAGCCACGAAGTGAAGCATTGGCGTGGCGGGTATAAATAGTACCTTGCTGCTCAAGTGTAAAAATTGAGTATAATTATATATATATATATATATATATATATATATATATATATATATATATATATATATATATATATATATATATCATATGAATGCGTACTTTTCACAGAATTCATAATGCCCTCCAACAGCAAGGATTCGAACCCTGCACCATTTGCGTGGTAGCTGGGAACGCTCATCGTTCGGCTATGATCGCCCTTAAAAGTTATTTCCCTATTAGGGGCGTTTAGCCGCTATAGAAAACGAACATTTCCACCACATTGAATACATATATAAAGCGTATTATGCAAGCGCAAGTGCATACAAATCAAGTACGATCAGGCATTAGGGATTTAGAGTGAAAGAACAACTGAGGAGCTTATTGATGAAGACTGGTAGCAAATCCACTGTCGATCTTACATTAGTTCAGAAAATCCTCTCCACAAGGACTAACATCTACAGAACTTTAAGAAAAGCTCTTCAAAAAATGCCTACCATGTAAAGTCGTTTGACCGAACCAATTCACCTGTTTCGCTGTTTCATTTAGCTTTTACCAAGAAAGATCAATAAGAGGAATAACCACATAAAGCAATGTGGAAGCAGTTGCCACAGTAGACCATGAAGGACTGCAGGTGAGATAAGATGGTAACCATCCGTAAATGTATCCCTGAAAGTCTGCTTGGCTTTTGTCTTGAAGCATAGGCTCTCAACCCTTGTGGCATCCTTAATCCCAGGAGAGGACGCCAAAGCTTCATCTTAGGGTCGTGGAGCTGTCGAGACTTGGCCATTGCTGTCGAAATATAACTCTTCTGAACCAGTATCTGATCCTGAACCATCTGTGTGCCTCGCGCTCAGCTGGTCCCACCACCATTGTTAAGGAAAATGAATACGATCATTTTGAGATAGGCACGACAGAAGTCAGTATACATTTTGGAAAATAGTATGAAGCCTGAGTTGTTTTCCTGTGCTTGCTACACTCATTAACCCTGACTTTTCTGCTTTTGCTGAACATGTAATCATGGCTGAGCTGTGTGATTCATGGCGGGGCTTGCAGTAACATCAGAAAAGCTTCCACGAAAGCCACTGAGCTTTATCTTCCCTACGTCTCCTCCACTATTGTTTTCTGATGTCCTCCCACCAGTTATCGCTCACTCCTCTTCATCTTTACCTCTTCACATCTTCAGTCCTTCACGGAGTGTCCTCTTCTCTGGTCCCCACACACGTGCCCATACCTTGAACTATACACCGGGCTCTAAACTTCTGACAATACACCAGACTCCAAACACCAGGTTCCAAACCTTTAACAATACACAAGCATTGCAACAGACTGTTGGATTTTCTAATCGATCGCATTTTTTTTCTTATTGTGGCGCTGCGTAGCGCCCACGGTCTGTCTACTCATTATCTTCATTATTCTTAGGGACTCGGGATCTTCATCCGTCTATTTCTTTTTACTATGTTTATTTATCTTTGGTGTCTTGTCGCAATACCTCTCTATTTTGCCTCAGTTTCACAAGTCCAGGTTCCTCAGTGTGTTGGGTTCTCGATCGCCAGTACAGAAAGGACAGCAGATGGGTACAGTAAAGGATTTCCAAGAATGAAGGAAGTAGGAGAGAGGAGAGGGGGGCAATCACCCCCTTGTATCCAGGCTCATAGACCGTTGCCATTCAGAACTTTCCTGCCGTGGAAAACAACGCGAAGGTGTGTGTGTGTGGACGGGACTGATAATGAGCTTCGTGAAAAGCTCTGTCAACATCATCAAAGTGTCTCGTATGGTTTTCAGTAGAGAGCAAAATCCGTCCGACACAAAATATTTTGGAACGACTTTCTCTCGGCTCTTTGTGGTCTCTAGTTGTTGACATGGGGATGGGAGCTGAGTTGAGTGGATGAAGTAAATGACTTATTTCCTGGCGCGTACTGAGATTGGCCAGGCTGGGGGCTGGAAAACGCGACCCAGGCAAGCCATAAGGAGGGCGGACATGACCGTATTGTGTAAGAGAAATACTGACTTATTTTTAGACTGTTGTGATGGTATTGTGTGTGTGTGTGTGTGTGTGTGTGTGTGTGTGTGTGTGTGTGTGTGTGTGTGTGTGTGTGTGTGTCAATATGAATTTGCGTAATAGGTTCAGGGCATCATATACTCCTGGAGTCTTTCTCTACCAAGCTTTCTTCAGGATCATGAAAAATCTTAAGCTTATAGAGTTTTGCCTTTAAAGTTTGCTTTCATATCTCGTGCCATACATCCCAAACTCTGGTACAACATACGTATGTCTATTACTTATTTGTAAGCTTCCCTCCCCCCCCCCCAACCCCCGAATATTACTACTAGGTATCTCTTGTTAGCATAGGATTTCTAAGTTATAAAGTTAATGTTTGATATTTGTCTCATCGAATCTACTCACACACTTGTATGTTGCAAAGATTTCTTCCCGTAGGTCAGTTTCTTCCGGTACAAAGTTTGTTAACTTCTGTCAGACCTTCTCTCGCGTATCAATCTGTCTCTTCATGTGAGGTGGACCAAAATGGTTCATGTACTCCAGGTTCGAGTCTGCTGTATGTATTTTCTTTATGTTAGCTGAGACGGCACGGGCAGCTGAGGCCCTAATCAAGGCCATTCCATCAACGATACATATATATATATATATATATATATACCCTAGCCTGAGCCAGGTACCCATATTATCGACCGACCCCACGGAGTGGATGAACAGCTGGGTTGACTGTGAACCGACTTTCCGCATCCAGGATTCGAACCTCTCCGCTCGACCTTTGGCAGCCCGTGAATGCGTCACGGTCAGGAACGCTAATCAATACACCACGGGAGTCCACACTTTTCTGAGTGTGTTGTCACCTATGAAGGCTTTCGCAGTCCTA
>NC_092242.1:18803976-18841476 GCF_036320965.1 Panulirus ornatus | reverse complement strand
ACCTTTGTATAGTGTCCTACAGAGGCGCTGCTCCAACCCCTTGAGGTTTGTGAATGAAACAACGGAGGTAAATAGAACCATGTACTTCATAAAATACAAGATACACTCCAACGTACATAATACAGTAGGGGGATGAGAGATGGGCATACATATCAAGAAAGAAAACGTGATGTTAAGTGTTGATATACTCAAAAGGGTTACATGCTTAAACAAAATATACGTACTTTATATATATATATATATATATATATATATATATATATATATATATATATATATATATATATATATATATATATATATATATATGATTTACAAAGTAAGTATGATTCGACATCATTCGAATTTCGAATGAACACACGGATACACTATAGTTCAATATATATGCCGGATGAAAATTCATATATCATTTATATACTCTGGGGAAAGATCTTCACATACAATATATATATATATATATAAGGATCCAAAAGGTATATTGCAAAGGTGCACAAGTCTATACACATGTCTCTGTCATACACTTATGGTGAGCTTCATCTTCTATGATAATGAAAAGGATAGTGATAGCCATAATGGTGATTAGGTACCATGGCAACAATGATGGTGACTAGGACGATGATAATGATAGTGATGATGAGACATGACGATAGTGATGAAGGTGATTAGTTTGGTGACGGTGATAATGGAGGGATAATGATAATAGTGATTAATGACAGTACTGATGGTGGTGATGTTGAAGATGATGGTGACGATAGTGATTCACAGAGAGGAAAGACAAAAAAAAATTACATAATGATAACGATCCTCTGAACATGATAGTGAGTGATCATGAGTGACGGTGAGTTAAGGGCGACAGATGACAATAAAGCGCATTCGGCCATTATTATGAGTAAGATCATCGACCTTAAGTAAAACAGTTTCTAGGGCATGATTAATATTAATCATGTCAGTAATCAAAATGAAGTTAATCAATTGCCTCAGCCAAACACATCTACAAAAAACAGTAGAAACAAAAATAGGACAAAAAAGAAAATGGAACTTACAGCCTTCTGAATACGAATAACTCGTTATAGCTGCAAAATACATTAATACCAGCATTACCTCAGTGTAATGAACAGCACCATTGATATATACAGGAAATGCGATCGCCATCCACTGCTAATTCCTAGCAGAGGCCGCTGGTCCAGCTTAGTATAGCAGGCACCGCTGCTTTTGTTTGGGAAAGCTTAGTGTAGCGGGGGCGAGTGCTACTCACAGCAGACAAGCTTCCTTGAAGTTAAGAAAGGAAGCGCTACTGAAAACACCGCCTGAAAGTTACGTGTAGCGGAGAGAGCTAACAAAAGTTTATATGTATGTATATAGCAATAGTAAGCCGTTTTGGCTTAGAACATGTTAGGGTATTATAAAGCTCGATTGAGAAGGCACTGTTACCAGTGGTAGATATATAGCATATAGAAAACTATTCAGAATAAATATAGGTAAGGTCACCGTCATAAACACCATACCGAAATACAGGAAACCATATATATATATATATATATATATATATATATATATATATATATATATATATATATATATATATATATATATATATATATATATATATATATATATATATATACATATATATATATATATTGGAAAGGATCACAATTATGCGCATGATCAAGTATATTCCTATGAGTCCACGGGGAAAATGAAACACAATAAGTTCCCAGGTGCACTTTCGTGTAATAATCACATCATCAGGGGAGACACAAGAGAGAAATATAACAGTCAGTTTATATACAGCGAAGAGACACCATTTGGTAAACATCGTCTTGGACAATCGCATGTTTATCAAATGGTGTCCTAACTACCTCACTTCGATGTATATCAACTGACTGTTATATTCCTCTTTTGTCTCCCCCTGATGATGTGATTATTACACGAAAGTGCACTTGGGAACTTATCTTTTTTCATTTTCCCCGTGGACTCATAGGAATATATATATATATATATATATATATATATATATATATATATATATATATATATATATATATATATATATATTATCCCTGGGGATAGGGGAGAAAGAATACTTCCCACGTATTCCCTGCGTGTCGTAGAAGGCGACTAAAAGGGGAGGGAGCGGGGGGCTGGAAATCCTCCCCTCTCTATTTTTTTTTTTTTTTTTTTTTTTCCAAAAGAAGGAACAGAGAAGGGGGCCAGGTGAGGATATTCTCCCAAAGGCCCAGTCCTCTGTTCTTAACGCTACCTCGCTAATGCGGGAAATGGCGAATAGTTTGAAAAAAAAAAAAAAAAATATATATATATATATATATATATATATATATATATATACATATATATACATATATATATATATATATATATATATATATATATATATATATATATATATATATATATATATATATATATATATATATATATATATATATATATATATATATACATATATATATATATATATATATATATATATATATATGTATATATATATATATATATATATATATATATATATATATATATATATATATATATATATATATATATATATATATATATATATATATATATATATATATATATACGTATATATATATATATATATATATATATATATATATATATATATATATATATATATATATATATATATATATATATATATATATATATATATATATATATATATATATATATATATATATATATATATACGTATATATATATATATATATATATATATATATATATATATATATATATATATATATATATATATATATATATATATATATATATATATATATATATATATATATATATATATATATATATATATATATATACGTATATATATATATATATATATATATATATATATATATATATATATATATATATATATATATATATATAATTAGATTAAGCATTCTTCGTATCAATACCACGCGAGAGCCTTCCTTTATCTGATACAATATCTCTGCTATCACAGAAAATTGATTAATCTTATCATCAGCCCTATACACTTATCTCAAACATCTGCTTCTCAGGAAGGCGATAAAAAGCTGGGTCATATGGCTCCTGGGGATCTCAGGGAAGACCCCCGCACCCGTACTGGTAAATAAATTCGTGAATGATTGAGTTACGTCAGTCCTTCTCTGCGAGGCTTGTCGTGAGCAAAGCCAAGTGCGAGATGAGAAGAGACAGCAGATTGGACGACCTTAGAAGATTAATATAATCTTTGTCGTAATACAAACTTATCGAGATCTTTGGTTAAGTGGGAGAGAGAGAGAGAGAGAGAGAGAGAGAGAGAGAGAGAGAGAGAGAGAGAGAGAGAGAGAGAGAGAGAGAGAGAGAGAGAGTAGACCTTGATGCCAGGACTGAGAAAGAATCCTTCCATGCACATTTGGTAGTACTGTTTTCTGCTGATTTGGCCTAATATCTACAGTAGAGAATAACTTACGAGATCTGGCAATGATAAAGCAATATTCTCACACACTCACAAACAATGAAAGCTGGGATATATATATATATATATATATATATATATATATATATATATATATATATATATATATATATATATATATATATATATATATATATATATATGAAAACTAGAATTGAGCAGCAGTAATATGCCTTCCAACTGTACGTCTCAAACCTCATCAATCATTTTTGTGTTAAACTCAACTTAGTTGACGGTACGACCCTGAGTAGGGAGGTACGACCCCCTGAGTAGGGAGGTACGACGGCACGACCCCCTTGAGTACGATGGTATGACCCCTGAGCATTCAAAAAGAAAGAGATATTAACTTAGAGCAGAGTGGGACTACCATGGGTCAGTAAGGTGGCCGTGGCTTCGAAAGCCTCGCCTCCATATCCACCGGATCGCACCGTCGTGCTCAAGGGTCGTCCGCTTCGTCGCACCTGAGAAGTCGTACCTTCGTGTCCATAGGGTCGTGCCGTCGTGTGGAAGGTCGTGCTCCAAGGTCGCACCATCGTGCTCGAGAGTCTGATATCATAAAACTTCCCTCGATATTGTAGTGATGACGAAGATTGTTTCTTGAAAAGAAAAAAAAATTCCACATACAGTCCAATTATGGTCACGGTCGATTGCACGAACACATCACAACAGTTGTAAATAGCTACACACACACACATACACATACAGGTTATCCTTCTTTTTTTGTGTATAAAATAAACGAGTGAAAGAAATCAATGTGGATATCTTCCACGGGGTCACTGTGATCTGTCACTTAAGTATCTTTGGCAAGACGGGTTGTACGAAACTACACAGATCCGAGGACTAGTCTGGCAACAATCACTCGCTTTTCTCATTACCAAATTAGTCCTCACTCGGGAGAGATATAGTCTTATGATAACCATTAACCCAGTGATCACGGATGAACAATAATAGGATTGTTCTTAAGTTCAAGGATGAGTTGAATTGGCTCATCCGATCACCTTGTGTTCACAAGTCACCAAATCTCTCATTAACATTGTTCTAATTCATTTTTCTTTATATTTATCAACATCAAACCAAAACATCTGCTTCCTCTAGCAGTCTGAAAGCACCCATGGTTCATTGATATGTCAATGACTGATCATGTAAATCATCTTTGCTTTTGTCTCTTTATGCCACTTCCTGCTCTTCATACCAGTTTAACTAATCCATCTACTTTCACATGTGGGGTATTCCATCTATCGTCATAGTATATCTTATCTATTCTTTTCTTTTTCAACCCTCGCTAACTCATTCACACTCATTTTTCTCCCCCTTCAATAACCTCATAGTCTCACGTCCTTAGCAACTTCCTTAGTCTGTGAGGTTTGTTCGTTGTCTTCACCTACACTAAGAATACCACTGTGTCTATCACTGACGACATCTGGTGAAGTTTTTCCGTATGTATAGATGTATATATGTATATCTGTCCATCTGTCTCTCTACCTGTATATATATACATATACATACGTTATATATATATATATATATATATATATATATATATATATATATATATATATATATATATATATATATATATATATATATTTTTTTTTTTTTTTTATACTTTGTCGCTGTCTCATATATATATATATATATATATATATGAGTCCTTTTAGTTGCCTCTTTTTTCAGTATGACCAGATCTGCCGATCCTCTATCCTGGTCTACACTGGGTTGCCGTTCTGGTCTTCAGGGGCGGTGGATCGGCAGGAGGAGGAATAATACGTCCCGTTCTTGTACTGCGTCGTCAGCGGGGTGCTCCCGGGGTACTCGTCCTCAGACATCTGCCTGCCGGAAAGATCTGCACATGAGTTTAGGAAAGCCATATGTGCTCGCTGCACACACACACACACACACACACACACACATATATATATATATATATATATATATATATATATATATATATATATATATATATATATATATATATATATATATATATATATATATATATATATATATATATATATATATATATATATATATATATATATATATATATATACGTATATATAAATGTATATCTATATTGGAGTCTCTGTATTTCATAGTTTTCTCTGTATGTCTAATTGATGGTCCATCTGTCTATATATGTTGTCTCGTCACTAGTGATATTCCATTTCTGTCTCTTGTCTCTACATTCTCACTGCCTCTTTCATCTTTTGGTCCTCGTCTCAACTTTTGCACTCACTCCCTCTACCACTTTCAACTCACGACTGAAGAAGTACTTTGACAACGTCATTAGCCAGTACATATACTTGTTCAGTACTAACATTATACCATTTATCTTTAACATACTATTTCATATTAATTTACGGTTCAGACGTTAGCCTTCCACAAACTTAGCAGATAATTTGGCTGGTATACACAGCCTCACATCCCTATAGAATTTCCATGACGGCTTAATCTACTCGAGACTTTAATGAGATTCCCGTCAGTTTTTATTCTGTCGGCTGCGGTGCCTGAGGGAGTTGTGGGTCGTGAGGGAAGGCTCCATCTGCTTTACTGTCTATGTCTCGGTCTCAGTTGGAGCCTGGAGTACTGTCTCGATCCTCCAGCTGATCATCTCGTCGTAGACCATCAGGTCACTAGCCATCTCTGCCTTCTCATATATTCCCACGTCCATTTAATCATTCCCAATACTCTCCCTACCACTGTCTGCTCTCCCTACCACTGTCTGCTCTCCCTACCACTGTCTACTCTCCCTACCACTGTCTACTCTCCCTACCACTGTCTGCTCTCCCTACTACTGTCTGCTTTCCCTACCACTGTCTGCTCTCCCTACCACTGTCTGCTCTCCCTACCACTGTCTGCTCTCCCTACCACTGTCTGCTCTCCCTACCACTGTCTGCTCTCCCTACCACTGTCTGCTCTCCCTACCACTGTCTGCTCTTCCTATCACCGTCCACTCTCCGCCCCTCCCCGCCTCTCCCTCCTCACTGCAAACGGGCCAATAATGAACGGCTTCTCTTTTGAAGTGCACGTATCACTTTCCCTCGAGCACAAAGTTCTTTGGTTAATCCCTGGTTACTAAGAAGGTCGGAGGAGAGGTTGTCAAGGTGGGAGGTGGGATGAGGGTATTAATGAGAAGCTGTGGGTGTTACCTATACATGGGAGTCGGCGCTCCAGGGAGCCAGGTATATTGGAATGTCAGTTATCGCTTAGCGTCTTGGCTGGTGCGCGAGTTCATTCACAGTGAATGTTATGAGCCTGTCTAATGCTATGGATATATATATATATATATATATATATATATATATATATATATATATATATATATATATATATATATATATATATATATATATATATATATATATATATATATATATATATATATATATATATATATATATATATATATATATATATATATATATATATATATATATATATATATATATATACATATATATATATATATATATATATATATATATATATATATATATATATATATATATATATATATATATATATATATATATATATATATATCAAACTATTCGCCATTTCCCGCATTAGCGAGGTAGCGTCAAGAACAGAGGACTGGGCCTCTGAGGGAATATCCTCACCTGGCCCCCTTCTCTGTTCCTTCTTTTGGGAAAAAAAAAATGATGAGAGGGGAGGATTTCCAGCCCCCCGCTCCCTCCCCTTTTAGTCGCCTTCTACGACACGCAGGGAACACGTGGGAAGTATTCTTTCCGCCCCTATCCCCAGGGATACATATATATATATATATATATATATATATATATATATATATATATATATATATATATATATATATATATATATGTTATTATTATTATTATTATACTTTGTCGCTGTCTCCCGCGTTTGCGAGGTAGCGCAAGGAAACAGACGAAAGAAATGGCCCAACCCCCCCCCATACACATATATATACATACGTCCACACACGCAAATATACATACCTACACAGCTTTCCATGGTTTACCCCAGACGCTTCACATGCCTTGCTTCAATCCACTGACAGCACGTCAACCCCGGTATACCACATCGCTCCAATTCACTCTATTCCTTGCCCTCCTTTCACCCTCCTGCATGTTCAGGCCCCGATCACACAAAATCTTTTTCACTCCATCTTTCCACGTCCAATTTGGTCTCCCTCTTCTCCTTGTTCCCTCCACCTCCGACACATATATCCTCTTGGTCAATCTTTCCTCACTCATCCTCTCCATGTGCCCAAACCACTTCAAAACACCCTCTTCTGCTCTCTCAACCACGCTCTTTTTATTTCCACACATCTCTCTTACCCTTACGTTACTCACTCGATCAAACCACCTCACACCACACACTGTCCTCAGACATCTCATTTCCAGCACATCCATCCTCCTGCGCACAACTCTATCCATAGCCTACGCCTCGCAACCATACAACATTGTTGGAACCACTATTCCTTCAAACATACCCATTTTTGCTTTCCGAGATAATGTTCTCGACTTCCACACATTCTTCAAGGCCCCCAGGATTTTCGCCCCCTCCCCCACCCTATGATCCACTTCCGCTTCCATGGTTCCATCCGCTGCCAGATCCACTCCCAGATATCTAAAACACTTCACTTCCTCCAGTTTTTCTCCATTCAAACTCACCTCCCAATTGACTTGACCCTCAACCCTACTGTACCTAATAACCTTGCTCTTATTCACATTTACTCTTAACTTTCTTCTTCCACACACTTTTCCAAACTCAGTCACCAGCTTCTGCAGTTTCTCACATGAATCAGCCACCAGCGCTGTATCATCAGCGAACAACAACTGACTCACTTCCCAAGCTCTCTCATCCCCAACAGACTTCATACTTGCCCCTCTTTCCAAAACGCTTGCATTTACCTCCCTAACAACCCCATCCATAAACAAATTAAACAACCATGGAGACATCACACACCCCTGCCGCAAACCTACATTCACTGAGAACCAATCACTTTCCTCTCTTCCTACACGTACACATGCCTTACATCCTCGATAAAAACTTTTCACTGCTTCTAACAACTTTCCTCCCACACCATATATATATATATATATATATATATATATATATATATATATATATATATATATATATATATATATATATATATATATATTTTTTTTTTTTTATACTTTGTCGCTGTCTCCCGCGTTTGCGAGGTAGCGCAAGGAAACAGACGAAAGAAATGGCCCAACCCCCCCCCCCCCCATACACATGTACATACACACGTCCACACACGCAAATATACATACCTACACAGCTTTCCATGGTTTACCCCAGACGCTTCACATGCCTTGATTCAATCCACTGACAGCACGTCAACCCCTGTATACCACATCGCTCCAATTCACTCTATTCCTTGCCCTCCTTTCACCCTCCTGCATGTTCAGGCCCCGATCACACAAAATCTTTTTCACTCCATCTTTCCACCTCCAATTTGGTCTCCCTCTTCTCCTCGTTCCCTCCACCTCCGACACATATATCCTCTTGGTCAATCTTTCCTCACTCATTCTCTCCATGTGCCCAAACCATTTCAAAACACCCTCTTCTGCTCTCTCAACCACGCTCTTTTTATTTCCACACATCTCTCTTACCCTTACGTTACTTACTCGATCAAACCACCTCACACCACACATTTTCCTCAAACATCTCATTTCCAGCACATCCATCCTCCTGCGCACATCTCTATCCATAGCCCACGCCTCGCAACCATACAACATTGTTGGTACCACTATTCCTTCAAACATACCCATTTTTGCTTTCCGAGATAATGTTCTCGACTTCCACACATTTTTCAAGGCTCCCAAAATTTTCGCCCCCCTCCCCCACCCTATGATCCACTTCCGCTTCCATGGTTCCATCCGCTGACAGATCCACTCCCAGATATCTAAAACACTTCACTTCCTCCAGTTTTTCTCCATTCAAACTCACCTCCCAATTGACTTGACCCTCACCCCTACTGTACCTAATAACCTTGCTCTTATTCACATTTACTCTTAACTTTCTTCTTCCACACACTTTACCAAACTCAGTCACCAGCTTCTGCAGTTTCTCACATGAATCAGCCACCAGCGCTGTATCATCAGCGAACAACAACTGACTCACTTCCCAAGCTCTCTCATCCCCAACAGACTTCATACTTGCCCCTCTTTCCAGGACTCTTGCATTTACCTCCCTAACAACCCCATCCATAAACAAATTAAACAACCATGGAGACATCACACACCCCTGCCGCAAACCTACATTCACTGAGAACCAATCACTTTCCTCTCTTCCTACACGTACACATGCCTTACATCCTCGATAAAAACTTTTCACTGCTTCTAACAACTTGCCTCCCACACCATATATTCTTAATACCTTCCACATATATATATATATATATATATATATATATATATATATATATATATATATATATGAAGCGCAACTTCATAGAACATACAAACCTCCAACTGCCAGGATCGAACCCGGCATCCCTGCATGTCGTAGAAGGCGACTAAAAGGGGAGGGAGCGGGTGGCTGGAAATCCTCCCCTCTCGTTTTTTTAATTTTCCAAAAGTGGGAACAGCACCGAAACCACAGCTCCCTTTCCACGACCAGGCCCCAAAGACCTTCCCATAGTTTACCTCAGACACCTCACATGCCCTGGTTCCGTCCACTAACAGCACATCGACTCAGGTATACAACATCATTCAAATTTACTCTATTCCGTGTACGAATTTCACTTTCCTGCATGTTAAGGCTCCGATCACTTAAAGTCTTTCACTCCATCCTTCTATCTCCAATTTGGTCTCCCGCTTCTCCTTCTTCCCTCCACCTCTGACACATATATACTCTTTCTTAGTCTTTCCTCTCATTCTCTCCATGTGTCCAATTCATTTCAACACACCCTCTTCTGCTCTCTCAACCACTCTTTTTATTTCCACACGTCTCTCTCACTCTTTCATTACTTACTCGATCAAACTACCTCACACCACATATTGTCCTCAAATATTTTATTTCCAACACATCAACCCTCCTCCGCACAACCCTATCTAAAGCCTATGCCTCACAACCATATAATATTGTTGGAACAACTATTCCTTCAAACATACCTATTTTTGTCATCGCAGATAACGTTCTCTCTTTCCACACATTCTTCATCGTCCCCAGAATCTTGGCCCCCTACCCCAATCTATGGCTCACTTCCGTTTTCATGGTTCTATTCGCTGCCAAGTCCACTCTCAGATATCTAAAACACTTCACTTTCTCCAGTTTCTCTCCATTCAAACTATTTTCCAACTAACTTGTCCCTCAACCCTGCTGAACAAGATAACCTTGCTTTTGTTCGCATTTACTCTCAGCTTTCTCCTTTCATACACTTTTCCAAACCCAGTCACCAGCTTCTGCAGTTTTTCACTCGAAACATCCACCAGCACTGTATCATCGGCGAGCAACAACTGAATTCCACACACACACACACACACACACACACACACACACACACACACACACACATATATACATATATATATATATATATATATATATATATATATATATATATATATATATATATATATATATATATATATATATATATATATATATATATATTCCCTGGGGATAGGGGAGAAAGAATACTTCCCACGTATTCCCTGCGTGTCGTAAAAGGCGACTAAAAGGGAAGGGAGCGGGAGGCTGGAAATCCTCCCCTCTCGGTTTTTTTTTTTTTTTTCTTCCAAAAGAAGGAACAGAGAAGAGGGCCAGGTGAGGATATTCCCTCAAAGACCCAGTCCTCTGTTCTTAACGCTACCTTGCTATCGCGGGAAATGGCGAATAGTATGAAAGAAAGAAGAAATATATATATATATATATATATATATATATATATATATATATATATATATATATATATATATATATATATATATATATATATCCTCAGAAAGAGAATCCCTTTCCAAAACAAGGGCAGGCAGATCCCTCCTCAGCGCAGCTGGTGCTTCACCAAGCGCAGCCTCCAGAAGATAAAACGCGCTGCCCCGCGCCGGCCAGACTCGCTGGCATGAGACGTAATCCATCAATCGGATTTACTGATGCTTAGGACGTTCGTGATATCCCAGGTGACGTCACAGTGTATGGATCAATAGCCGGTTTGCTAGGACTGTGACTACGTATGGCTGCTCTTTGTTTCGTCTCTGCTTCTTCATATTTTTCCTAGGAAGTTATTGATCATATTTTTACGTTTGGACATCTGCTTTTCCTGTCCCTATACCCTTACTATCCTGCTTCCGAGGCAATGCCATCTTCTGTGTTTTCCTTGCGCGAAAGAGCTTTTCGTAATTCTCTTTCAGGTCAAGGCAGGCGTGTTGCTAGGATGACATGTCTCCTTGCATCGTCAAGACGTGAGTACCTTTTGAGGCCATGGTGATCCCTGTTCGTCTGTATCGTCTGTGGCTAGAAACCCAAACGATCCAACCTCTATTTTGAAGCATGCTAGTCTACTTGTAAGTAAGGAGAGCGTTCGAAACCCTTTCTATAACTATCGCACCATCGCCCTCACTTGTTCTGTCTCCATATTTCGTCGAAACTCCCTCAACTCTCACTTTCCCCAGACACTTAGAATCGCATTCCCCGTCCCTCAAGATCACCCTGTACGGTTATCGTGGTGCAGGTCAAGCGGCGATGATCGCTTCCAGTGTACCACACATCTGAGATTTCAGTGGATGTTTAATTACACTCCTTCACGTCATGACATCGTACCAGAGTTATGGCGTAGGTCTTTCCCTGTATCACTTTCTTGTCTTTGGCTTTTCTGCTGCTCTGTGGTCTCTGGTACGTAGTTCCATCGCAGTGGTCGTTCATGACGCCATAGTCTCCACCTTACTAGAATCATTCTATAAACTCTAGCCCTATTTCCTGTCGCGCCGATCTTCTTCATCGTACGCACTTCATCTTCACCATCATCATCACTACAGGTCTCGTCTTTATTCCATAGTGAGTAACATGGCACGGGCAGAACAGGCCACAGTCACTGTCATCTCCGGAGAATGGAATAAAAAGGACGAAAAGGAATGGAGGAATTTATTTGAACCCCGCAGGTGCTTGTAGACCTGACTCTTGCAGGAAGGAAGGAAGTGTATGTGTGTGTGTGTGTGTGTGTGTGTGTGTGTGTGTGTGTGTGTGTGTGTGTCTGAGGAAACTGTTTATCTAGCAACCATCACACGGTTTGTATGTACTATAGAATGATCTGCATAGACTTTCGTTTTAAGAAGGAAAAAGAAATAATAAAGTTCTTTCATCGAATACTGAACTCATGCTCTTATGCCTATAATGTACCTTAGAATGTAAGAAGGAATGACATGCTATGAATGAGTATGATCTGTTGACGTATCCGTTCAAGAGGTGGGTAGTGCAGGGTTCGATGCCCTCTCTCCTCCTTGTTACGACTCTCAAGAAGATCTGACCGTTGCTTGGTCTCCTCTGGCCAGCCGTGGGCAGGATCACAGACCAGGCCTGTGTGGGGTGTGTGGGCGTCCGTTTGAAGTTACTGAGGACGTACCAGAACCTGTTTCTTGGCTCCTACCTTAGTTAAAGAATAATGAAACACTGAAACTCTCTGTTTGCCCTGTCCTCTTAACTTTTGTAGATACATATATCCATCTACACATATATAGTACATATCCATATACATATACATGTATATACATATATATATATATTACTTATATCTTTCTTTCATACTATTCGCCATTTCCCGCATTAGCGAGGTAGCGTTAAGAACAGAGGACTGGGCCTTTGAGAGAATATCTTCACCTGGCCCCCCTTCTCTGTTCCGTCTTTTGGAAAATTAAAAAAAAAAAAAACAAGAGGGGAGGATTTCCAGCCCCCCGCTCCCTCCCCTTTTAGTCACCTTCTACGACACGCAGGGAATACGTGGGAAGAATTCTTTCTTCCCTATCCCCAGGGATATATATATATATATATATCATTCAGCTTTATCAATGATGACGTAAAGCTTCTCATCAGCCCCTCTCCAACCTCACTCGTTGCAGATCAGAGCAACACCATACACAGGTGATCCCCCCTTGTGACAACAGTGGTCAGGTAAATATACGGCCCTTACTGATTGTTGGCCATCCCCTCGTTTATGATAGGTCGTTGAACAACGCTGATCGTTCACGATGTAGGGGAATAACTTGATACAGAGAAGCAACTCTTTACTTCAGAAGTGCAAATAGGATATATCTTTCCCTGTTGCGCATTACATCGCTTCAGTCAAGACGTATAGATATGTAGGCTTCTCGTTGATGTGGATTCTCGTTAGTAATGTAAACGTCCAGACAAAAGAAATCTTCTATAAACTCTAGACTGTGTTTTCTTTCGGTAAATGAGAAATAGCTCGCTTGAGTAACAGGAAATCTGCACTTGAGTTACAGAGAATCTGGAGAAGGAAGTATTGGTCCTGACGTATTCATCATGCTGAAGATACGATTAGCTTCTGCAGTTAATGGAGGGTTTTAGAAATGGCTTGGGGAAGGCGCACCGCCTTCTCGCCAACGTGCAGTCGATGGAAGAAAGAAAACTGTATAAGAAACGACTTGATGTGGTTATGTACAGTTATATACTCCATCTGGTACGACAACTGCTGGATCTGGTACGACAACTGCTGCACCTGGTACGACAACTCCTGCACCTGGTACGACAACTCCTGCATCTGGTACGACAACTCCTGCACCTGGTACGACAACTCCTGCATCTGGTACGACAACTGCTGCACCTGGTACGACAACTGCTGCACCTGGTACGACAACTGCTGCACCTGTTACGACAACTGCTGCATCTGGTACGACAACTGCTGCACCTGGTACGACAACGCTACACCTGGTACGACAACTGCTGCATCTGGTACGACAACTGCTGCACCTGGTACGACAACTGCTGCACCTGGTACGACAACTCCTGCATCTGGTACGACAACTGCTGCACCTGGTACGACAACGCTACACCTGGTACGACAACTGCTGCACCTGGTACGACAACTGCTGCACCTGGTACGACAACTGCTGCACCTGGTACGACAACTGCTGCACCTGGTACGACAACTCCTGCATCTGGTACGACAACTGCTGCATCTGGTACGACAACTGCTGCACCTGGTACGACAACTGCTGCACCTGGTACGACAACTGCTGCACCTGGTACGACAACTGCTGCATCTGGTACGACAACTGCTGCAACTTATACGACAACTGCTGCACCTGGTACGACAACTGCTGCACCTGGTACGACAACTGCTGCACCTGTTACGACAACTGCTGCATCTGGTACGACAACTGCTGCACCTGTTACGACAACTGCTGCACCTGGTACGACAACTGCTGCACCTGTTACGACAACTGCTGCATCTGGTACGACAACTGCTGCACCTGTTACGACAACTGCTGCATCTGGTACGACAACTGCTGCACCTGGTACGACAACTGCTGCACCTGGTACGACAACTGCTGCACCTGGTACGACAACTGCTGCACCTGGTACGACAACGCTACACCTGGTACGACAACTGCTGCACCTGGTACGACAACTGCTGCACCTGGTACGACAACTGCTGCACCTGTTACGACAACTGCTGCATCTGGTACGACAACTGCTGCACCTGTTACGACAACTGCTGCACCTGTTACGACAACTGCTGCATCTGGTACGACAACTGCTGCACCTGTTACGACAACTGCTGCATCTGGTACGACAACTGCTGCACCTGGTACGACAACTGCTGCACCTGGTACGACAACTGCTGCACCTGGTACGACAACTGCTGCACCTGGTACGACAACGCTACACCTGGTGCGACAACTCATACATCTGGTACGACAACTGCTGCACCTGGTACGTCAACTGCTGCACCTGGTACGACAAATGCTGCACCTGGTACGTCAACTGCTGCATCTGGTACGACAACTGCTGCACCTGGTACGACAACCGCTACACCTGGTGCGACAACTCATACATCTGGTACGACAACTGCTGCACCTGGTACGACAACTCATGCATCTGGTACGACAACTGCTGCACTGGTACGTCAGCTGCTGTATCTGGTACGACAACTGCTGCACATGGTACAAAAAAGCAACTGCTGCATCTGGTACGACAAATGCTACATCTGGTACGACTCCTTTGTGTACCTGGTACGACAACTGCTGCATCTGGTACGACACCTTTCTGTACCTGGTATGACAACTGCTTCATCTGGTACGACACTTTTCTGCACCTGGTACGACAATTGCTGCATCTGGTACGATACCTTGTTTCGAATCTTCCTTTCTTCTCGTATCTTTGATGTTTTTCCTATCTTTCTTTCCTTCTTTTTCTTTCTCTATATCTGTAGTACTGTGTCTATACATTATGATTTTAGGTGGGAATAAGAAAATCCTCGGTGATGTCTCGTATATAAAGAGAAATGAGAATAAACTGAAGCGGTGAGCAACGAATCTTTCCCGGTGGCTTAACACTTTGATCTGAAGCTAATGAGACTGAGGTTTCGGGTAACGTTGCTTCGTTCACAGAAAAGGAAGTCTGTGTTGTACCGGTTCGAACTAGATGAAGCTTTTTCCTTCTACCCGAAGCGAGGATGTTGATTGAAATCGGGGTTACAACGTTTCAAACTAATTGGCGGCGCTGGTTCGTTCAATCTTGGAGAAGTTTTACTTAGGGTTATGCATGTTCAAACTCCATAAAATTTTGGGGACCCTAAATGGTTGTGTTTCTTCGAACTAAATGACGCTGTTTTGTTTTGGATGTTCCGACTCGCCTTTAACTGATAATTGGCATGACTTCGAATCATCTTGTTCCAAAGTTACTTTAGCTGCTTTTAACTGAAGGGGAAGGATTATGTTTTATCGTTTGTCTAAATGTCTCATATCCTTATGTTCTTGGTGATAAACTTGATGGTAATCCTTCAATCAACATAAGATTTAAAGAATTCTGGCGAATTTAATGATGACATTCTTAATGCTTATGTAAATGATGAAATTGTAATGGGAGACATAAATGATAAGGGCTATAGATAATGTATATCTTAAAGGTCAATAAATGAATAATAGAGATTTTTTGAGACAGTGACTGATGATGATGGGAACCATTACGAAAAATGACAACAGTTAACATCTAATAATTGACAGTTGAGGTAAAGCAAAGTCGATCTGTCATTGATGTAGGTCCCCGAACTCCTTTTAAATCCTAAAAGAAATGAAGAAAATATAAGGAAAAGTCATAAGGTCATCAATAACCACAGTGAAGAGTACCTTAGGGATTTATATGACTTTAAAGACGACTTTTCATGACGAAATCTATGATAATCATTTTGTGAATCATTTTGATGAATGACTGATAACGAAATGAGGATTACGAAACAGATAGTGATGATAGAGTCGATAGTGATATTGATAGTGATGATGGAGTCGATAGTGATATTGATAGTGATGATGGAGTCGATAGTGATATTGATAGTGATGATGGAGTCGATAGTGATATTGATAGTGATGATGGAGTCGATAGTGATATTGATAGTGATGATGGAGTCGATAGTGATATTGATAGTGATGATGATGATGGTGATGGAGGTGTCATCTGCCGTCTGACAAGGTCTGGAGACAGACCTCATATCTCAACAGCCTTAATAATTACCAGTTTCTTCATCTCATTAACGACCAAATATTGGATTTGTTCTCCGAGTCCTAAAGACCAAAGATGCCTTGAACGTCTCTTGCAGAACGTTATGTGGGGTTCGTTAATTTTCGTTTTAACCCATTACCTCTGGGAGGGTTTCAAACGAATCGTTCTAACATATATGAAAATCAATTTGATGCAATTAGATAACCTAGCAGGGAATCTCTTTGACACAGGAAATGAAATTGAAGCATTTGCTCGAGGAACCCCACTGATTGGTTGATGAAAATGACGTCACTTGGAAACACACGTCTTGAGTAGTCGATGTTTATGACGTCATTGTGATGATCTCACTACCGGAAAACATTTTTGTTGCTGTGTCCAGAATGGATGTGCTTCAAGCGCTGTGATTAGCTGTCATCTAAGGGGAATGTCTCGTCTTTTCGTATGTTTTTGTTATCTTTCGAAGGCGTAAGGTGTCAAAAAGACTTAAGTGTGAATGTCCCTTATGAAGAAAGCAGACTAAAGTCAAAACCAACACGTAGATTACAGCCAGCCTAATCTGGTGACGTTATCGCAGAATGACGTCACGTAGAATGAACCAATTAGCACGGCAAATGCTGTTTTCCTTTTCATCTTCACATGTCGGGCAATATATCTACCACGCATTATTACTTGGGGGAAAAGAAATCATGCAGAATGAAAAACATTTTTAAGAAATACCAAAAGCCGACAAAGGTAGATTAAACGTTCGTCTATCCAGAATATTTTTGAAAACAGATAACGGTAGATTAAACATTCGAATACCCAGAATATCTTCAAAACCCGACAAAGGTAGATTAAACATTCGAATATCCAGAATATCTTCAAAACCCGACAAAGGTAGATTAAACATTCGAATATCCAGAATATCTTCAAAACCCGACAAAGGTAGATTAAACATTCGAATATCCAGAATATCTTCAAAACCCGACAAAGGTAGATTAAACATTCGAATATCCAGAATATCTTCAAAGACAGATAACGGTAGATTAAATTTCCAGGGTATATACGCTAAATGAACGAAAAGGAATATTGTAATATCGGAAGCCAATCATAGCAGACTACAGAGCAACAGTGTAATGACGGATATTCACGCTACCTTCCTAAAATAAAGAGATTCATCGTTTTCTATATTCCTGGAAAGGTCCCACGGATGAGGGTCCTTCGTTTTCTATATTCCTGGAAAGTTCCACGGAAGAGGGTCCTTCGTTTTCTATATTCCTGGAAAGTCCTACAGAAGAGGTCCTTCGTTTTCTATATTCCTGGAAAGTCCCATGGAAGAGGGTCTTTCGTTTTCTATATTCCTGAAAAGTCCCATGGAAGAGGGTCCTTCGTTTTCTATATTCCTGGAAAGTCCTACAGAAGAGGTCCATCGTTTTCTATATTCCTGGAAAGTCCCACAAAACAAGTCCATCGTTTTCTACATTCCTGAAAACTCCCAGGCAACAGATCCCTCGTTTTCTAATTCATGCCTCAAGACCATTTCTTTCGGTGATCTATTATCTTGGCAAAAAATGAAAGAGAAAAGCATTTTCCCAATTTCGGCATCGGGCTTCATCGCCTTTGAGACCATTCCTCCGATTTCCAGGTTGTGCAAAGCACTGAGACGGGGTTTCATAATTGATACTATCGAATTCCTTTAATAGCCCCAAACACTTCTTTGAGATCACTGTGGAGACTCTCGTCTCTCATACCTTTTTTGAATCATTTCTCACAGAGAATGCGAGAAACAGCTATCGCCTCTTGATTTTCCTATCCATTTCTTTTTTTTCTGTCGATTTGGATTTTTCTTTCAAAGCTCAAAGTCCAGGGTTTACCTACCAATGGTTTTGAAGTTGCTTCGACCAGGAAGAACGTACAGGTTGGATCGGTAGTGTGCGCGTGGAAGGCGATGAGGGATGGAGAATGGTGATGATAATGAAAGATAACGGTGAGTCGAACGTCAATAAGGATTGGAGAGAGAGAGAGAGAGAGAGAGAGAGAGAGAGAGAGAGAGAGAGAGAGAGAGAGAGAGATAACGTTTCAGGGGTAGATGGTGAGCGTTTGTTTGGAGGTGATGGGTGGGAAGATGAATTACCCTCAGACATGAGAAGCAGGGCTTTCCCGAAGGCATGGTGCGCTCCAGGCATGCGTGATAGCTTCCCGCGAAGTGTTTAAGAACCCCAGATATTAGGGGTAGGCTTCTCCGGAGCCCTGGGGTACCCCCAGACATAAGAGACCGGCTTCCCCGGAGTCTCTGGGTTCCTCATACATGAGAACCAGACTTTCACAGAGACTCTGGGGTACCCCAGACATAAGAAGCAGTCTTCGCCGGAGTTCCTCTCATACCCCAGATATAAGGGTCAGACTTCCCTGGAGTCTTGGAGTAGTCCAGACATGCCTGAGCGGGTGAGGAACTCTATAAGACCTGATCGGTTTCATCTTTGTCTCATCTCCTCCCAACACAACTTTGCTGTGGCTCTACAGAGCCGAGGGATATCTGGCGTGGCTCGTTCAGCGTCCTGCTAAGACCTGATCGAGGCAAGGGAAGTGGCGGTGCATTTCTGAAAGTGTCCACTAGAGCGTCAGCATTTCCAGGTGAGTCAATCGAACTTTATTATACATTCTCAGAGACACAAAATAAAGTTTCGCCTAAAAAGATTGCTTTGGGAAGCATGTTTTAAACATTCATCGCCACCTAGAATCTGTAAAGCTTGTTCAACCATCAAACAAGGCTTTAAGTATTCACTTCCTCTAAAGATCTGTGAAGCTTGTTTACACATCTAACAAAAGCAGACGCGTCCATTAAAGATATGAGACACAGGTTTAAGCATCCAGCAAGGCCTGGGCTAAGTATGTGTTCTAAAAACTTATATCAGCGAGGAAAGCTGTAATGGGGTTTTTTACTGGTTGATTCCTTATGTTTTCATCATTCTGAACAAAATATAATCATTCATAGAATCATTCCTAGGGAGACGAGGAGGAGGAAATCTATGAGGCGAGTAAGAGGAGTGAGGAAGTTGATAGGTTGGAAATTATCCCCATCTTAATTATTACTGTCGAAAGAAAAAGAAGAAAATGACAAAATAAGAACAGAGGAAGGGAACTGTTTACGAATTCTATCAACAATAAAACAATACAATTTGTATAGACCTTCATTAGAATTAATGTTACAATGCTATTAGTAAATACACAAAGAATTGTAACATTGATATCAGTGAAGGTCTGCACAAATTGGATAGCTTTATTTTTGATAAAATTTTTAAACAGTGCCCTTCCTTGTCTACATGATATGTTCTATGATACGCATGTTGCCAAACTTGAACGCACCCGATCTCCATCTATTTCTATTTATCTATCTATAGAGTGATAGATAGTAAGGCTAGCAGGGGAGAAAGAGAGAGAGAGAGAGAGAGAGAGAGAGAGAGAGAGAGAGAGAGAGAGAGAGAGAGAGAGAGAGAGAGAGAGAGAGAGAGAGAGAGAGAGAGAGAGAGAGGATGAAATGTTGAATTCGAGGAAATACAGTGTTCCTGATTCCTGGGAGTGGTAATGGCAGCAAATGGATCAATGGAAGCTGAAGCGAGTCGTAGGATGGGTGAGGGGGCAAAGGTCTTGAGGACGCTGAGGAATGTGTGGACAGAGAAGTCACTATCTGTGACGACAAAGATGGATACTTTGGTCAGTTTAGTTATCCAGTCGATGTTGTGTGGATGCGAGGAATGGGCCATAGATGACAAAGTACGGAGGAGAATGGATACTTGGAAATGAAATGTTTGACGATAACATGTGGTGTGAGGAGAATGGATCAAATAAGTAATGGTAGGACAGGAAGTGAGGTGTGATAGTAAGTGGTGTATGTATGAGAGTGCTTAATAGAGTGTGTTTGAAATAGTTTGGACATATGGAGAGGATGAGTGAGGAGAGTATCACCAGGAGAGTATACATGTTGGACATAAAGGGAACACGGGTAGACCGAACTGGGGTTGGAAAGATAGAGTGAAAGATGCTTTCAATGTTTGGGGTCTGAGCATTCACGAAGGTGTAAAGTTTGCACAGGATGAAACAGATTGGAGCGATGTGGTATACAGGGGCGACGTGTTGTCAATGCGCTGAACCAGGACACATGAAATCAGTCAGGTGAAACCACGGTAAGGTCGCAAGGGCCCGATAGTGAACTTGAGGCTATTGTTTTGGTGCATTACACGTGACAGTTAGTGAGTGAATGTAAGCAAGTTGGGCCTTTTCTTCTGTTCCTGACGCTACTTCACTAACATGGAAACTGGCGAAAAAGTACGAAGTCTATCTGCATCTATCTATCTATCTATATATCTGTCAATCTATCTGTCTGTCTATCTATCTAACTGGATATTCCTACTATTTTAACGGATACTGTCGGTAAGTCCTACCTATGCTGACAGGTATAGATAACTTTGTTGAGTACGGGTACCTAATGTGGCTTGTCTCCACGAAACATGTTGTGTCACATAGATAGAAAAATTACATGTTCAAGAAAATTATATGAACTCCTGCTTAAGTGCGATTTCACCTTCATAACTTTCATCAGTGAGATCATGATATATATATATATATATATATATATATATATATATATATATATATATATATATATATATATATATATATTTTTTTTTTTTTTTTTTTTTATACTTTGTCGCTGTCTCCCGCGTTTGCGAGGTAGCGCAAGGAAACAGACGAAAGAAATGGCCCAACCCCCCCCCCCCATACACATGTACATACACACGTCCACACACGCAAATATACATACCTACACAGCTTTCCATGGTTTACCCCAGACGCTTCACATGCCTTGATTCAATCCAATGACAGCACGTCAACCCCTGTATACCACATCGCTCCAATTCACTCTATTCCTTGCCCTCCTTTCACCCTCCTGCATGTTCAGGCCCCGATCACACAAAATCTTTTTCACTCCATCTTTCCACCTCCAATTTGGTCTCCCTCTTCTCCTCGTTCCCTCCACCTCCGACACATATATCCTCTTGGTCAATCTTTCCTCACTCATTCTCTCCATGTGCCCAAACCATTTCAAAACACCCTCTTCTGCTCTCTCAACCACGCTCTTTTTATTTCCACACATCTCTCTTACCCTTACGTTACTTACTCGATCAAACCACCTCACACCACACATTTTCCTCAAACATCTCATTTCTAGCACGTCCATCCTCCTGCGCACAACTCTATCCATAGCCCACGCCTCGCAACCATACAACATTGTTGGAACCACTATTCCTTCAAACATACCCATTTTTGCTTTCCGAGATAATGTTCTCGACTTCCACACATTTTTCAAGGCTCCCAAAATTTTCGCCCCCTCCCCCACCCTATGATCCACTTCCGCTTCCATGGTTCCATCCGCTGACAGATCCACTCCCAGATATCTAAAACACTTCACTTCCTCCAGTTTTTCTCCATTCAAACTCACCTCCCAATTGACTTGACCCTCAACCCTACTGTACCTAATAACCTTGCTCTTATTTACATTTACTCTTAACTTTCTTCTTCCACACACTTTACCAAACTCAGTCACCAGCTTCTGCAGTTTCTCACATGAATCAGCCACCAGCGCTGTATCATCAGCGAACAACAACTGACTCACTTTCCAAGCTCTCTCATCCCCAACAGACTTCATACTTGCCCCTCTTTCCAGGACTCTTGCATTTACCTCCCTAACAACCCCATCCATAAACAAATTAAACAACCATGTAATATTTCTACACAAGCGTTACTACATGTTTCACGGAGACAATCCACCTCATCAGGTGCAAACAATTCATAAACTTTTTTAAATCTCAAAAAGTCCACAAAAATTCATCTCTCATGTGTCATTCTCGACTCCACACTGGCCTGACCGTTTTATATATTTCATGTGTGGCGGGGTGGCGACGCGAATGGATGAAGGCAGCAGGTATGGATATGTATATGTATGCATACGTTGAAATGTATAGGTATGTGTATGTGAGTTCGTGGGCGTTTATGTACGTACATGTGTATGTGGGTGGGTTGGGCAATTCTTTCGTCCGTTTCCTTGCGCTACCTCGAGGACCCGGGAGACGGCAATTAAGTAAAATGAGTGAAATAAACAAATATATATATATATATATATATATATATATATATATATATATATATATATATATATATATATACATATATTCCCTGGGGATAGGGGAGAAAGAATACCTCCCACGTCTTCCCTGCGTGTCGTAGAAGGCGACTAAAAGGGAAGGGAGCGGGGGGCTGGAAATCCTCCCCTCTCATTTTTTTTTTTTTTTTTTTTAATTTTCCAAAAGAAGGAACAGAGAAGAGGTCCAGGTGAGGATATTCCCTCAAAGGCCCAGTCCTCTGTTCTTAACGCTACCTCGCTATCGCGGGAAATAGCGAATAGTATGAAAAAAAAAAAAAAAATATATATATATATATATATATATATATATATATATATATATATATATATATATATATATATATATATATATATATATATATATATATATATATATATATATATATATATATAATCATCGTTTGTCAATCGTTATTCCTCTGAAGTATCCAGCCAACAGTCTCAAAGGTCGGATATGATACTAAGCTTGTCAACATTTGGGTTGGAGGTAGGAACTATTACTTGTTTACACTATCATCCTGCTGTTGTAAAATCCTTGAGCCTTTTCCCTCCCTTTAAACATTTCGTGTTTCTGTGATGTTGAACGATTCGTGATTACACTTGTCAGAATCAATCTATACCATACAGAGGCATTCCTCTCTCTTTAGCCACATTGAGGAAGTTCCCAGACGCACTATGACTAACCCCCATACACATTAGCCGATGATTCAAGAATGTTCTTGGCAGAAATAGAATTTACCGGCTGCTTAGGTGGTTCAGTTTTTAGAAAATATGTTGCTGGTGAGCGGGAAGTTTGTGTCGGATAAACGGGAGAAATGAATAGTGCATTGGCAGGAATATATGGTTACACCTATAGACAATGTCTTTACGCCCTTCTCTGACTTTGTTGTGAGAAAGTCTGCTCTCTGTAAGTCTGAGTCCAAAGGTCAATGACCACCTGGTCAGCGTCTGCATTCAACTGAATCAGTGGCGTATGTGTGTCGTAATTTCAGGTCCTCCGCAGGAGCTATCGGCCTATAACCCAGAGGATCCGAACCTGCTTGCGCTCTGTGCAAAGTATAGTGATTTAACAGATAGAATCTCCAAGTAACACGTAAGCTCTTTCTATATATACATGTCCGAGTTTTTAGTCTATGGTTGAGAGTAATACTCATGATCATAACTGAATATCAATCGTCAGAATAAGTCTGACGTGTGATACGCACTCTGGTCTCAGTGACCTTCAGCTGTTGGTAGCAGTGAAACCCAACCAATTCCATTTGAAGTTTCCGATCTTCTTTGAGATTTTACCTCCCTTACCCAGCACTTACCTCCGTCCTAAGGGCGAGGACTTGGTGAGTGTTTTGAGGGGGAGCGATATCCCAGTGTCCGACCCTGAGTGAGACCTTGAGAGAAAGGAGGAAACAAGGACATGGGGTGAGTTGCTCGCTGTTCATAGTGAGATATCAGTCATGTGATTTTCGCGTCCAATCTGCCACAGAAAGGAACTTATGAAGGCTTGATGAGCGTGTATTAATTTAGGAAATAGAATAACGTAAGCCTTAAATAGACTTAAGTTTAAGATTAGTTAAGAACGTACATGACTTCCATTAGGAGAGAAAATTTGGCATTCACTTCAGGAAAAATGATTGAGACTTTAAAAGTAAGTTTGGTAAGCACATTAGGGGAAGTCTGGTATTAAAGTGAGTTCGAGGCTTACTTGAAGTAAAATATGTGTTTGAGGAAAAAAAAAAATGAGAAAGAACATTTAGTCTATTTTATGATCTTCATAGTTTGACTTTGAAGCCAAGTCAAAGTGGTTCGGTATGAATCATCCTGAAGTCTAATTAAGTTAGACTCATAACTTGAGGCTTAGCTTAACAGCGAAGATCAACGTCGAAAAACTTGTCTTTTGCTCAAAGTTTCCCGAGAAGAAAATGAATGTTTTCTGGCTTGAAAACTGACTGATCTCTTCTGATTCTCACTTAGTATATATAAAGGATTATCTTTGCAGAGACTTAGAATAAGAAGAGTAGATGTTCATTCTACAGTGTTGCCAAGCTGAATGTGTACTTAGAGACCTAAAATATTCAAGGTGGAATCAGGAGACACTGTTCATATCTATTCGCTTTCTCTGTGATTTAGAAGTTCTTGCACAGCTTATCTGGTGGTGAAGTGGAGCAGCTTTGATAAGAAATTCTTCTAGCTACAACTGGAAGCATGTGAAACACATAAAGCATGAATGTATAAATGGATAAATACATGAGAAAAGAAGATGTTGAAGACAATCGCTTTGATGGTGGATGGGGAATATGGATCACGATAACACATGGCATATCAAGCAATGACTGAAAGGGAGAGATGGATGAGAAATGATTGACAAGACGCAAGTGAGAAATGGATAGAAAGAACGGATAAACATAGAATAATCAGACAGCTGGTGCGAGTGTGGGGAAGACTGATATGCTATCAGTAGGAAGGAATGTCTGAGAAGATCCGAAATGGAGAGATGTTATGAGAAAATGCTAAACACAATGCATAGTTATCATGGGGAGGTGGTACACGTGAGTTTGGTCATGAGGAAGTGCTAGATATAACTGAAAGTAATCATATTGAGGTGCTAAATAGAGCTAAGAGTTGTCATAAGGACATGCTACACATAGGTGAGAAATAGCATAAGAAGGTGCTAAACATAGCAAGATATAGATATGAAAACTTTAGGTCAATACTCAGAGGCCATTTTAGGATTAGAAAAAAAAAGAGACATCACAGACGTAATCCTATGGGGGTAGGAATGTGCCTAGGGTCATATTTAGTATTCAAGAGGACATAATGAGGGTTCCAATCGGAGGTGTGATCAACAAGAGACAAGGAGCTGCTGAAGCTATCTTAAAGTTAGTTCAATTGTACACTGAGGAAAGAGAGCAGTGGGGTAAGCAAGTTACGGACAAAGAAGATAGCTAGACGAAGTAAGGCAGATGCCTTAGACAAACAAACGAAGTTAGGTAGCCTTGGGCAGACTCGTGAGAAGGTTAAGATAAACCCCAAGTCAGCTAAGTAACCAGTTACTATGTCGGTATCTACAGCAAGTTCGGACACATAATTACCTCCTGAGTGTAATGACTTAACGTGATAATTACAACGACTTCACAGCCTTGCAACACAGCGGATTGCAACCTTAACGCTTCATAGACGTAACCTTCACATGACCCAAGGGCAAACCCGTGGAATACAGGTGGCTTCCAACACTGGAGGGTCACAGACCATAACTCTCTCACAAGCATAATGGACCTATGAGTATTACCATACCATCATGACACCTCCCACCACACACCCTAAGTATTATGAAGGGACGCAGCAGGGCAATATATCACCCGCCCGTTTTCTGGCATCATCATTCTCCTTTTCTTACGAAAAAAAAAAAAAAAGGTAGGTCCCTCAAAATGAAAAAAAAAATGTTTTCTTCTTGCTGAAGAGCGGCAGTCATTCCACAGCAGTTTTTGAAAGGTCACCAGGACATTATATAGCCAGGAGAGAGAGAGAGAGAGAGAGAGAGAGAGAGAGAGAGAGAGAGAGAGAGAGAGAGAGAGAGAGAGAGAGAGAGAGAGACCGACATACCCAACAGACTTCAATTAAAACTTTGGCTCCTAGACGTCAGGCTCCCCTTTGAAAATATTTTCAGGAAACTCCCAAAGTGCTACAATTGGACGAATAGATTTAGCATTCATACAAGTCAAGTAATTGTTTATGAGTTTTAGGGGATTACAGCAAGAGGACGTTAATATATAAATTAATAAATAATATATATAAATATATATATATATATATATATATATATATATATAAATATATATATATATATATATATATATATATATATATATATATATATATAAATATATATATATATATATATATATATATATATATATATATATATATATATATATATATATATATATTTCCTTTTCATACTACTATTCGCCATTTCCTGCGTTAGCGAGGTAGCGTTAAGAACAGAGGACTAGGCCTTTGAAGGAATATCCTCACTAGGCCCCCTTCTATATATATATATATATATATAGATAGATAGATAGATAGATAGATAGATAGATAGATAGGTAGGTAGATAGATAGATAGATAGGGGCTCCTGCAGCTTCAAGGCTGCACTACACTTAGTAGCAGGGTACAATAGATTTCTCTGAAGCGAGAAGTTCTTTTGACGAGAACTTAACTCCATTTCGTCAACCGACAAAGGTACACTCACACAGCCTGGCTAAAGGTGACTTTCCACACGCGGGGTAACCTCAGGAAGGTGGTGTCTGGTAACCCCACCTTACTTCACCCTCCCTAGTAACACGCAAGCGGGCTAGGCTATGACGGCGATGGGCAGTGTACTGATAACTGTAGGGGGAGTGTTACACGGGCGCAGGGCTACACGAATGGCTTGAAAAAAATGCTCCTCACGTCCTCTCCCTGGACCAAGAAACCTCAAAGTGGGTATGGTAAGTCCTTGTGGACAATGGCGACCCCAACACCACCATTGATGTCATCGTAAACAAACTGCTTCAACGTTACGAGTCACCAACACAAGTGGAGCAGCGTAGCAGTCTCGTTATGCACTATCGTAACACATTCCACTCCGGTCTATAGACACGATGGGATAATTGTGAGGGAGATTGTGGGTAAGAGCTGGGTTCCAGCTCACAAAGATTACTGTAACCAGAACTTGGCGAACTTTATCGCGTATGTTAACATCATCGCCTCTCGGGACACCCTAATGAAAACGGATGTAGTCGACCAAATACCAACCATCAATACACATTAGGATATGGTGGTCTCAGTCCCCCGTATTGGATGACCAGCTAGTGAGACGGCTTCGTAATCCAGGACCTTATAACGCTACGTATACCACTGACACCTCGACATAGTAATCGCTATTGATCAGAGAGCATTGAGCTACGAAGGTCACATCTGACCCTCCCCGACCTATCCCCGACCCCTGTCCTTGCCAAGTTACTCTACCCTTCTATCGCACTCACGCCTGACCTACCTTAGAAGCTACCCCATGTGACTGCCACTACAGTTCTGGCCCTACATCCCTACGATGGTGAGACAGTTCATTCAGTGTTGTGTATTGTGTATTCATCTCTTGCTTTCCCTCGGAGAGGCTTGATGTATAGGCGAAACGCAGCGTGTAATACGAAATAGAATACGAAGATCTATAGACTGGCTCAGTCAAGGTCAAGCAAACAATTACTGGATTCAATTCAGTTACGGAACGAAGGTGAAGTGCTGCTGCCGTTTGAGAAACACTACGTCAACATGATCGGTCGCCAAATCGGTGACCTCCACTGTAACGTCAGGTACAGACGACAGGTACAGCCCAGGGTCTCACAAGCTGGTTTTAGCTTGCGTGTGAATGGAGAGAAACCAAGAGGAAGCGGAGGGTTACAGATACCTGGAAGTGGAATTAAGCAGCGGATGGAACTATGGTTGCTGAGGGGAATCCAAGCGTGGATAAGAGGCCAACAGACCCGAGTGAACTGGCACGTGTGTGGAACGAGAGGTCACTATCTGTGAGGGTAAAGATGGGTTTGCTTGATGGTATATCAGTCCCATCATTGCTAAATGGTTGCGAGTCATAGACCTCTAAATGCTAAAAAGAAGGGAAGATGGTGGATGTGTTGGATATGGAAATGCTTGAGGACAACACGTAGCTTGAGGAAGGTTAATCGTTGCGAAGAATGATAGTGGTGTGGGGGGAGAGAGAGAGAGAGAGAGAGAGAGAGAGAGAGAGAGAGAGAGAGAGAGAGAGAGAGAGAGAGAGAGAGAGAGAGAGAGAGAGAGAGAGAGAGTTGGAAGGTTGAGTATGATTGAGAGATCCAAACGGGGTGTCCTGAATTGGTTTGGACATATGGAAAGGATGTGTAGAGAGGCTGTGTAGAGGGTGTATGTGTAGAGAGGCTGTGTAGAGGGTGTATGTGTAGAGAGGCTGTGTAGAGGGTGTATGTGTAGAGAGGCTGTGTAGAGGGTGTATGTGTAGAGAGGCTGAGTAGAGTGATGTAGTGTAGAGAGGCAGTGTAGAGGGTGTATGTGTAGAGAGGCTGTGTAAGAGTGTTATGTGTAAGAGGCGTGTAGAGTGTGGTAATGTGTAGAGGGAGTCTGGTGTAGAGTGTTATGTGTAGAGAGGCTGTGTAGAGTGTGTAATGTAGTAGAGAGGCTGTGTAGAGGGTGTATGTTGTAGAGAGGCTGTGTAGAGTGTGTATGTGAAGAGTCCTGTGTAGAGTTTGTATGTGTAGAGAAGGCTGTGTAGAGTGTGTATGTGTAGAGAGGCAGGTAGAGGGTGTATGTGTAGAGAGGCTGTGTAAGAGTTGTGATGTTAGAGAGGCTGTGTAGAGTGTGAGTAGTAGAGAGGTCTGTTAGATGAGTATGTGTAGAGAGCTGTGTAAGAGTGTGAATGTGTAGAGAGGCTGTGTAGAGTGGGTATGTGTAGAGAGCTGTGTAATGTGTATGTGTAGAGAGGCGGTGTAGAGGGTGTAATGTGTAGAGAGGCAGTGTAGAGTTGAATGAGTAGAGAGGTGTGTAAGTGTGGTATGTGTAAGAGGCTGGTAGAGGTGTATGTGTAGAAGGCTGTGAGAATGTGTATGTGTAGAGAGGCCTTGTAAGTGTATGTTAGAGAGGCTGTGTAGAGTGTGTATGTGTAGAGAGGCTGTGTAGAGGGTGTATGTGTAGAGAGGCTGTGTAGAGTGTGTATGTGTAGAGAGGCTGTTAGAGGTGATGTTAGAGAGGCGGTGTAGAGTATGTGTAGAGGAGGGCTGTGTAGAGTGTGTATGTGTAGAGAGGCTGTTAGAGTGTGTATGTGTAGAGGGCTGTTGAGTGTGTATGTGTAGAGAGGCTGTGTAGAGTGTGTATGTGTAGAGAGGCTGTGTAGAGTGTGTATGTGTAGAGAGGCTGTGTAGAGGGTGTATGTGTAGAGAGGCTGTGTAGAGTGTGTATGTGTAGAGAGGCTGTGTAGAGTGTGTATGTGTAGAGAGGCTGTGTAGAGGGTGTATGTGTAGAGAGGCTGTGTAGAGTGTGTATGTGTAGAGAGGCTGTGTAGAGTGTGTATGTGTAGAGAGGCTGTGTAGAGTGTGTATGTGTAGAGAGGCTGTGTAGAGTGTGTATGTGTAGAGAGGCTGTGTAGAGTGTGTATGTGTAGAGAGGCTGTGTAGAGTGTGTATGTGTAGAGAGGCTGTGTAGAGTGTGTATGTGTAGAGAGGCTGTGTAGAGGGTGTATGTGTAGAGAGGCTGTGTAGAGTGTGTATGTGTAGAGAGGCTGTGTAGAGTGTGTATGTGTAGAGAGGCTGTGTAGAGTGTGTATGTGTAGAGAGGCTGTGTAGAGTGTGTATGTGTAGAGAGGCTGTGTAGAGTGTGTATGTGTAGAGAGGCTGTGTAGAGTGTGTATGTGTAGAGAGGCTGTGTAGAGTGTGTATGTGTAGAGAGGCTGTGTAGAGTGTGTATGTGTAGAGAGGCTGTGTAGAGGGTGTATGTGTAGAGAGGCTGTGTAGAGTGTGTATGTGTAGAGAGGCTGTGTAGAGTGTGTATGTGTAGAGAGGCTGTGTAGAGGGTGTATGTGTAGAGAGGCTGTGTAGAGTGTGTATGTGTAGAGAGGCTGTGTAGAGTGTGTATGTGTAGAGAGGCTGTGTAGAGTGTGTATGTGTAGAGAGGCTGTGTAGAGGTGTGTATGTGTAGAGAGGCTGTGTAGAGTGTGTATGTGTAGAGAGGCTGTGTAGAGTGTGTATGTGTAGAGAGGCTGTGTAGAGTGTGTATGTGTTAGAGAGGCTGTGTAGAGTGTGTATGTGTAGAGAGGCTGTGTAGAGTGTGTATGTGTAGAGAGGCTGTGTAGAGTGTGTATGTGTAGAGAGGCTGTGTAGAGTGTGTATGGTAGGAGAGAGGCTGTGTAGAGTGTGTATGTGTAGAGAGGTGTTGTAGAGTGTGTATGTGTAGAGAGGCTGTGTAGAGTGTGTATGTGTAGAGAGGCTGGTGTAGAGTGTGTATGTGTGAGAGGCTGTGTAGAGTGTGTATGTTGTAGAGAGGCTGTGTAGAGTGTGTATGTGTAGAGAGGCTGTGTAGAGTGTGTATGTGTCAGAGAGTGAGTGTAGAGTGTGTATTGTGTAGAGAGGCTGTTGTAGAGGGTGTATGTGTAGAGAGGCTGTGTAGAGTGTGTATGTGTAGTGAGGCTGTGTAGAGTGTGTATGTGTGAGAGCTGTGTAGAGGGTGTATGTGTAGAGAGGCTGTGTAGAGGGTGTATGTGTAGAGAGGCTGTGTAGAGGGTGTATGTGTAGAGAGGCTGTGTAGAGGGTGTATGTGTAGAGAGGCTGTGTAGCGTGTGTATGGGAAGAGAGGCTGTGTAGAGTGTGTATGTGTAGAGAGGCTGTGTAGAGTGTGTATGTGTGGAGAGGTGTGTAGAGTGAGTATGTGTAAGAGAGGTGAGTAGTGTGTGTATGTGTAGAAGGCTGTGTAGAGGGTGTATGTGTAGATGAGGCTGTGTAGTGTGTGTATGTGTAGAGAGGTTTTGTAGAGGTGTAAGTGTAGAGATTCTGTGTCGAGGGTGTATGTGTAGAGAGGCTGTGTAGAGGGTGTATGTGTCAGAGGGAGAGGGCAGCAGCCGGGGAGGAGTAGGGGGGTGAAAGGAGGACCGAAAAGGAAATGGAAAGATGGAGTGAAGAGAGGCTCTGAATAAGCCAATCTATTTTCTTCTTCCAGTGAAAATGAAATTCCTTATTTCTTTTTTCCAAAGAGGCGAATAGAAATATTGACAATCGCTTTTGTGCTTTTTTTGAAGTAGTGGTTCTAAAAGGTTAAAGAGGAGGAGTTCTCCTAGTGGATGTTCCCCCAACAAAATGCATCACCTCTGACAGAATGGAAATTGTCTAAGTTTAATATACAACTACAGTGTCACTGATGGTTACGAACCTTAGGAATCCGATAGAATCCGAAAATCATTATGATGGTGAAAATCGTCACTATAGTCTCACTGTGGCGATTGAACACTTATGTCATGCGTTGCGTCATGCGCCATATTGTGCACTTATTGAGTGTCTCCAGCATCTGTTAACTCACCTCAACCACCACAAGCTCTCTGCCAGAGCACTTGAACATGACTACTCCATCCGTCCAGCAGATTAGTTCTTACTGCTCCAATAACTCCTATACACTATACTAACACGCTACGATTAGGTGTCGCATACTCACCAACATACACAGTCGAACATTCTGCATTTCAATTATCTTTACGCCCCTAATAAAATCGATATTCAAGAAACCAGCAACATTCCTATTCTATCATCAATTACTCAAAACCCTCCCAAACACCACCAAATCCAAACTTATAAATTAGATCCATTATACACTACCCCACACACACACCCAAAATACTCAAAAAAAATAAAACTCCCCCAAAATATCACCCATAACTCTACAACACTAGATACCCGAAAACATATACTATAACTCATAACACACACTCACCAATCTATACTACAACACGTGACTCCAAAAATACACCATCCCAATTTCCACACCACATCTATACCCCACCCTCCCCCTCTCCTCCCTTCACACTCCAACCCCTAACCCAAATTAAAACAAATAATCCCCCTATTCTATTCCCACTACTATTCATTCA
The DNA here is from genome assembly GCF_036320965.1 of Panulirus ornatus. NCBI lineage: Eukaryota > Metazoa > Arthropoda > Malacostraca > Decapoda > Palinuridae > Panulirus > Panulirus ornatus. Next base: position 18,808,457 of record NC_092242.1, on the reverse strand, counting down.
CACACCCCACAACCCCTTCTACGCTACGAAACATCACATCACAAAAAAACAAAATAAAAATACAACTATGCAACACCATACCATTATACCTTGCACCCCACACTACCATTCTTCACTAATACCCACTGAAACCTCCCGTCTGTTAACCCAACCCTTACCAAAACTACACAATACAACTAGACCATCTATTGTATTCAAGAAACATACACCACACCTAACCAGTTGATATAAAAGTGAATACCAATTTGCAAGAGATAAATTCATTATCCCTGGTGGCAGTAATGTGATTGTGTCTCATGATAACAAAAGGATGAAAACTGTTGATAATGTTCTGGGGGATGAGAAAAAAACAATCGAACTTGTTTTCCCCGTGGGGGGTGAGGATCGGTTTTATTGGTCCACCCTCGGTGATTTAAAAAAGTGGGAGGTGGCATACCTACCTTCTATATTCCTTTTCTACTGTTACTTCCCGCTCGCCTCTGCTACCTGTGACTAACATCAACTCCCGTCTGTTTTCTATCTATTACCTTTCGTTATCTACGTTTATCATTTCTACTTTTCCCTCTGCTTCTTCTTCCTACTAACATCTGATTTCTTTCGTATTTGCTACTTCCTGCCCGGGTTGTTCCCCCTCCCCCTCCTCTGCCCCCCCTCAATTCGTTCTACAAATTCTGCTATCCATGGTCGCCCCCCCTTCTATGCTCCTCCCTACCTCTGCTACCACCTCTTCCTTACACCCTCTGCTACACCTCCTGCCCTACGAGCCGACCCGACTGGTGGGAAGGGGGAGTTGAGGGCGCGTGGCAGGAGGAGCTCGGCCGTGTGGTCAGTGACCTCGGAGTTGGTCAGGGTCGTGGCTGGTTCCCGGCGGGGGTTCCCGTAAACCCCGCCCGGGCTTGAAGCTCGGCAGTCGCAGTGCGGGGTTCATTGGGGTGTTGAGGGCGGGAGCCCACGTCGTTCTTGCCGGGCACAACAGGGGTGTTAAGGTGGGTGTAGTTCTGTCTGGTATTGGTGGTGGTGCTTGTGGTGCCTTAGTTTGGTTGATTGTGGTATTGACTCTGGTTGTTGTGGGTGGTGATGGTGGTGGTGATGGTGAGGTGTGGTACTGGCTCTAGTGGTGGTGATGGTGAGATTTTGGGAACCCGGCCTAGTGGGGGTGATGGTGGGGGTGGGGAAATGGGTCTAGTGGGGGTTTATGGGGAGAAAGTGGTACTGGCTTAGGGTGGTGGTGGTGAATGTGGTATGGGGTTATGGTGGGAGGGGGAATGTGGTACTGGCTCTAAATGGTTTGGGGATGGGAGATGTTGACTGGCTCTAGGGGGTTGGGGATGGGGAGATGTTATGGCTCTAGTGGTGGGGGATGGTGGGGGGGGTTTCTTTGGGCCCCAGTGGGGGGTGAGGTGGGGTGTGGTACTGGCTCTAGTGGTGGTGATGGGGTGGGGAGGTGGTGGTGAGGGGGGTGTGGTACCTTTGGGTCTTGGTGGGGGTGGTTTGTGTGGTTAAATTTGGGTCTATGGTGGGAGGTGGGTGGGTTCTTTGGGCCCAGTGGCTGCTGATCATGCTGTGTTAATGTTAGTATTAACTGTGATGGTGGTGGTGATGTTGATGGATCCCTGTATGGTGGGTTTTGTGGTTATAGCAAACTTTGTGTTGGTGATGGTGGTGGTGGTGGTGGTGGTGATACCAGTGTTGGTGCTGTGGAGGGAGGGAGAGTGGGAGAGAGTTCTCTCCCGTGAGGGCGTGAAGAAGGGTGGGCTTTGGTGCAATACATGTTAGTGCTTTGTCAAACGACCTGTTCCCCTTACATCTCTCTCTCTCTCTCTCTCTCTCTCTCTCTCTCTCTCTCTCTCTCTCTCTCTCTCTCTCTCTCTCTCTCTCTCTCTCTCTCTCTCTCTCTCTCTCTCTCTCTCTCTCTCTCTCTCTATCTCCTTTTGTCGTGCTGCCAATAACAGTAGCAGCTGACTGACGTGCACATGGGAGTGAACAAGACACAAAGAGCAGAACACACATATCCACGTACACCAACACTGTCTCTTCACACCACGTCCTTGCAGGAAGTAATTGGTAAACCCTGTGCGTGTCTCTACACCACCCAACACCCACGAGCACACAGGGCCTCCTCTTGCCTGCATACACCTAGGACACCCAGCAAACACCAAGCCACACTCAAGGGGTCGTTCCTTCCCACTACGTACCATCGGTGGTTTTTTCTTGCAGAAGTTGAAGATGCCGTAAACAATGGGGTTGACGCAGGAGTTGAAGCAGGCGAAGATGAAGAGGCCCTTCTTAACCTTCTCGTCCAGCAGAGCTGCAGCTGACCTGTCGAAGCAGAACCTGTCGGTGGAGAAGGTCAGGTCAGGTCAGACAGCCCAGGTCAAAGGAGGGGTCAAGACAAATGTTAGTAGAATAGATTGAGATCAGGTCCTGGTAGGTCAGCTGATGGAAGAAGAGGGAAATTTTGATTTTTGATTCATTGTGAAGTAATTCACATAGATATACTCACACACACACACACACACACACACACACTCACACACACACACGCCAAAACTCCACTCACTAAGGACTCAAACGACATTCTCGGAAATTATGAGTTTGTTTTTTTTGAGGCAGCTTTTCTCTCTACCTCCATCAATCACAATTGAGCCCTTATGCCATACTGAATTATGTGGTCGCATAAATCCACGGAAAGGAAAAAAGTTTTGGCATTTGCAAATCCAGATTTATGATCATCTCTCTACATAGATTCTCCAAACCAGGCAATATACTCACTAGAGACCTAGAAACCTCAACTGAGACCCTCATGTTGCACTAGAGACCCAGCAACTTCCATAGACTCACCAGAAACCCGATGGACTAACTGGCTGAAGCCATCAACGCACCCGAGACCTAGAGGACTGACGAGACCAGACCATACACTCACTAGAAACCCTGAGGACTCACACGAGACCCAGAGGACTCACGAAACCACGCCATACACTCACTAGAAACCCTGAAGACTCACACGAAACCCAGAGGACTCACGAGACCACGCCATACACTCACTAGAAACCCTGAAGACTTACAAGACACTTAGAGGACTCACATACACTCGCTAGAAACCCTGAAGATTTCCCCATCCCCTCAAAAAATAAAAGAGAGAAAAAAAAATTCATGAACTCACCAGAAGGGTAAGACAGAGAGACACTCACTCCTGGAGGTGAGTGAGAGACACACCTCACCAGGGGAAGCCCTGGAGGACGAGGAGCCAGAGAGAGACACTCACCATAGGCTGATGACGACGTACGGTGTCCAGCAGACGAAGAAGGCGAGGACGATGCTGACCGTCATCTTGATGGTCCTTGCCCGGGCCCGGCCAAGGTAGCCGAGAGACGAACGCCGGATCGTTGAGTCTGGGAGTGAGGGTGGAGGGTGGGGGGGGTTAGACGACACGATATGAGAGAGAGAGAGAGAGAGAGAGAGAGAGAGAGAGAGAGAGAGAGAGAGAGAGAGAGAGAGAGAGAGGGGAGACAGTGAGAGAGAGAGACAGAGAGAGAGAGAGGGAGAGAGAGGGGGGAGAGGTGGGAGACAGTGAGAGAGAGAAGAGAGAGAGACAGAGAGAGAGAGAGGGAGAGAGAGGGGGGAGAGGTGGGAGACAGTGAGAGAGAAAGAGAGAGAGAGAGAGAGAGAGAGAGAGAGAGAGAGAGAGAGAGAGAGAGAGAGAGGGGGGAGAGGGGGGAGACAGTGAGAGAGAGAGAGAGAGAGAGAGAGAGAGAGATTAAGTTTAAATCCTTACATGGGAAGTACCCCACATCTGTAAACAGGTCGTAAGAGCCACGATTCGTAAACGGAATTGAAATAAAAAAAGAAGAAAAATACGAACATTCACTTACACTCAGTCAACTCTTCGTAGCGATACTCTCTTACACTAAAGGGAAAGATTATACAACACACAACACTGCGATAGTGAAGGAAATGAATGAACCACTGCCGGCATGTTCCCACAAACACATTCATTCTCTGAGATTCAACAACAAAAGTAATAAGAAAGGAAGAAAAAGTTTGGAAAAGTATTGATATATATATTTTGGTCGGGTTGTTTGTGGACGATTTTTACCCGATGAAAACTTGGTCCAACGTTGAATATCTGGGTGTCTACGTCCCCTCCACCTGGTGTGTGGGGCTGCGGACCTCACACTGACGAGTCTGTGTGTTCTTGAAGGTATTAGCTCTCTCTCTCTCTCTCTCTCTCTCTCTCTCTCTCTCTCTCTCTCTCTCTCTCTCTCTCTCTCTCTCTCTCTCTCTATGCATCGATCTGTCCATCCACACTCACGTCTTTCCTCCCAGTCGACCATATTTCCCCTCATAAATTCTGTCCTTGCACCTCTGGGCTGCCCTTGAAACATCCAAAGGAAGACATGCCTTCACACGAACCTCCTATGGCGAGAGCTCCTCTGATCTACACACACACACACACACACACACACACAAACACACCCGGA
>NC_092242.1:18671476-18798976 GCF_036320965.1 Panulirus ornatus | reverse complement strand
GACCTGAAACAACAACACGTACAACGTGAAAGTGAGGACGCGTTTCTAATGAGGAATATGATGACCTGTCATAACACGTGCAACGTGAAAGTGAGGACGAGCATCTACGAGAATGGGTCGCCCTTCTTCATCTTCTTATACCACGCGACCCACCTTACCCTCCTTACCTGACCACCAACATCAGCTTGGCCAGCTGTCGCTATGGGATATGGATGGAGGAGGAGGAGGAGGGATTGCCTCCCCCCATTACCCTCCCACACACACACACACACACACACACATGGGCATATCAACCACCCCCACACACTGCGCATCACCGCCATCTGATTTTACATATTAATAACCTTATGCATACAGAATGTGTCTTTGTTGAGAGAGAGAGAGAGAGAGAGAGAGAGAGAGAGAGAGAGAGAGAGAGAGAGAGAGAGAGAGAGAGAGAGAGAGAGAGAGAGAGAGAGAGAGAGAGAGAGAGAGAGAGAGAGAGAGAGAGAGAGAGAGCCATGCCTACTTGCAGGGTCCCTCGGTCGTCGGGTCTGACACAGTGATCGTTAACGAGGTGATGTCATTCAGAGAGAGGGAGAGACAGAGCCAGCCAGGCTGCTTTACGCAAGCGAGTTTCAGGGGTCATTAAGACGTGGCTTTGGCTAGATTGGTCACTGTCACCTCCGGACCTCAGAGCCACCTAGTGACCAGGTGTGGAAGCGCCCCTAGTGGCGACCTCAACATGCCCACTGGACGAACTCAATAACCTTACTGATATAGATTTATAGCTTGATCATTATCACTATCTATATGGAATGTTATAGTGCCAGGTCCTCCTTACAGTGGCAGAGTTACGTGGTGATATTATGGGTGTATATTGTACAGTAGATAGTGATATTGTGATATTGAGGATGTAAATGTACAAGAGATAGTGATATTGTGATATTGAGGGTGTAAATGTACAAGAGATAGTGAAATTGTGATGATAAGGTACACCTGTGGAGAAGATAGTGAATTAGTGATGTTAAAGGTGTATCAAATGTACATTTTTTTTTTTTTTTATACATATTCGCCGTTTCTCGCGTTAGCGAGGTAGCGTTAAGAACAGAGGACTGAGCCTCAGAGGGAACATCCTCACTTGGCCCCCTTCTCTGTTCCTTCTTTTGGGAAAAGTAAAATGGGAGGGGGGGATTTCCAGCCACCCGCTGCCTCCCCTTTTAGTCGCCTTCTACGACACGCAGGGAATACGTGGGAAGTATTCTTTCTCTCCTATCCCCAGGGATGAAAATATACATGAGATGGTGAAATAGTGATAATGAGGGTGTACATGTACAGGAGATAGTGAAACAGTGATAGTGAAGATGTATTCGAACAGAAGATAAAGATAATGAGTTAGTTCTAATGTGTACTTACATAAATATTTGTCACAACATGTGAATGAATCTCAAAAGAAATAGGACCATTGCATACAGCATCTAATTCTTTATAGAAATGTTAATATACATTACTATTAGTAATATACATTTCAGAGGAATACGATTAGATACACATAGATGAAATCTAAGATTACCAGAACACTAGTTTGAATCAACCTTATGTCTCAGTACGTATCATATCCTATCTCTTTCTAAACCTTTCATGAATCGTCTTTTTTTCTACTCATTCATGTACAGCTTCAATTTCCTACATAATGGCCGAGGAGCGAATGCTACACACCAACATAGTCACAACGCTGGAGCTGTGGTATATCATCCACCAAGGGAAGGTATGCATACCCCCGCACCTCCTAAGCAAGTCTCGGGCGATGAATTGCTCCCCGCCAGCAACCCTCACTCTAGTCTTAAGAGCTTCACGCAAACATTTTGATTAAGTTGCAGAAGATGCATAGCCTCGCTTAAAGGTGGAGGTTTAGGGGTCGGGTAGGGTGTGAGGGGGGTCTCCGCCAACTGAGAGCCCTAACCCACGTAACTTTTAGGGGTAATTTTGACCTAAAGCACATCTATTGCTGTAGTGGAAGGGAGAATGATTTATTGGCCAGATGATGATAATTGTGGTGAAGATTATGATGAGTGTGGTGATATATATATATATATATATATATATATATATATATATATCCTTCGAGCGGCTCCCTACTCCATAGTAATGACGTCTCTCTCTCTCTCTCTCTCTCTCTCTCTCTCTCTCTCTCTCTCTCTCTCTCTCTCTCTCTCTCTCTCTCTCTCTCTCTCTCTCTCTACCGACTTCTTCCTGGTCTCTGTGTCTCATGCCCTCCTCAAGTAACCGCCTGGTTTACACGACTCTACTTCGAACTTGTCCATTGCCAGTCGTTCCCTTTACATCTCGACTATATCCGCCAACTGTCCCTCATTCCTGTCTATAGCCTCTGGGAGTCTCCAGATCCCCATTCCCTGCCTTCCTCACTCCCATTCCTCTTAATTTGGAATACCGTCTTCTTCCAATCCAAAAAATCATCAGTAATTTACGTCATTCCCTGCCTTCCTCACTCCCATTCCTCTTAATTTGGAATACCGTCTTCATCCAATCCAAAAAATCATCAGTAATTTACGTCTCTTCATCTCTCCTCCCTCATTAGTTTACCTAGTTCTGGCGACAGCCACTTGTCTACCAAATCCATCAGTGTTGATTCACCCACCTCCATGTGTCTGGTTATCTCCAAATATCTACTACTTTTGACGCCATCAAGCACTGATCCTGTATACTCTCTCAGTAGGTTCTTCCATCTCTTCCATCTACTGTACCATAGTTATCCCATTAGCTGTACATCCGACGGTGTACAGTGTTCTGTCTCTCTTCAGCTTCAGCTTCCTTCCCTGTGGCCCTCCGGTTTAATGTTCCTTCGCACGTTTTCCACCGCGTTAGTCTTTGTGATCTGTTGCTGTTCCATGATGCTAGAAAATGCTCCTGCTTTTCCTCTCCCCCACCTACCCACCCATCTCACGCCCACGAACATTGATAGACTGCACTGTGTGTGTGTGTGTGTGTGTGTGTGTGTGTGTGTGAAGAAGGGAACCATATAAGCCTCAGATATTAATCCACGTCGCAAAGCTTATGTCACAGGCTTATGAAACAAGGCTTATTAGATACTGAGTCCTATGCTACAAGCTTATGATAATCAAGGCTTTATACAAACGCGTCTCACAAGCTCTTCGATACCAGTCTTGGATCGATACAGGATTGAAACATAAGCCAGAACTACAAGCACTATATGATACACCTCTTTACATGAGAACTGGTAACACTGTGTTATATATATTTTTCGTGATCCTGGTTTTCCCGGGCGTCAGGATTTATGTTGGCTATAAATTCCATCGCGCTAAACAGCTTAGCTGGGAGAAAAGACACCTCTGACACTATGGAATCGGATTTTGATAAACATGGCAATAAATAAATGAAGGAATGCCGAAGGGAAAGTAGATCAATGTATGGTAAGGTTACATATAAAGATATATTGCGAACGTATATCAATGCATAGTATATTTTGAGGTAGATATAGGAGTATACTGCGCTTGCTATACATTCCTTAAAGGCATTTTGATCACATTCTGTGACGTGTGGCCCAAATAGTGCGACACCTTAGCCACGCCATCTATGAGCGTGCACGAAAAAGTCAGGACTCCAGGTGTCACACGCAGCCAGGACAAGCCCGCGTTGAACTAATTCAGGCCGGTTTATGGCGGGAGTTTCAAGCCTGACTATACACCTGTTAACTAATCTGAAGGGCTTCTTGCAAGAGTTTCGAGTCTAACTTTACCAGGGAGTAAGGGGGTTTGCAAGGTCACCAGCGTGTGTGCGGGGGATACACAAGCGCGATGAAATAGTAATTTCTGATGGAATTGGCCAGGGCTATTGACTCGCGGGCCGTGTCTTCCGCTGGTGGTTAGAGGGAATATTTCTTTTATAGATGAGAAAGAGCTGTGTTGGTTGTTTGATACCCTATCTATGATATGTTGTCCTTTTACATTTGGTGCCTATGATGTGTCATGGTATAAAGGCGCGTGTTATACAGGTTTTACGATATGGTTAGAACTGATATTATTCTGTCATATGAGAATACACACACACACACACACACACACACACACACACAGTAGTGATCTATGAAAGGCGTCAGGCAACACTTGCTGAAGCCTGAAGGTCTCATGTGGTACAGAGTGTAACATGGATGTCCAGTGATCTTGGCTTGTATGTGAGTACCGTGTGGTCATGTGGGGTTCCCTGAGGCGTGTATGTACCTGACGAATATAGACAATCATGGCTAACGATGGGGAACTGAGTGAGGATAATGAACTGCAGGGGACCCACCGTAATTATCAAGAGCAATTAAGAAAACGAAGTCAACTGGAAATGATATATGAGAAGGTCAGCAGCTGTTATGGTCTCAGACCGAGGGAGGGAAGTACAGTAATTTATTAACGAAGAAAATTAACGAAACATATCGAGCAAAGGCAATTGAGAAAGAGAGTGGGACGGGGCAATATCGTTTGCTTAAAACGGAAAGATTGGAAATTAATTCACACATTAATGTTACTGCAAATATGAGAGGGGCTAGGGAGGACCTGACTATCAAAACACAGGGAATAGAGGGAGGACGAAGGGTAGGTAGATTACAATGATGGTAAACAGCTGGGTACGGTGGCTGAGTGAGGCGAAGTGTTTGCTAGCTGGGCCAGGTTGCGGAAGATTGTGAACGGAGTCTGGACAATGAAATGAGACAGATCATATCGAATGTGGTGCTTAGTGAGCATCCGGTACACAGGAGTAAGTCACTGATTATAATACTCAGGGTTAGAGGAACGAGAGATCAGAGAGAATGTGACGTAGAGTTGTATAGATACACAGATCTCACAGATCAAAGGCCCAGGCGAGGTGGTCTGGCCTCAATAGTACTGAAAACGATGCAGTCCCCTATGATTCAGTACAAGGAAAGGATAGTAAAGTAAAAGCTCTCTCCCACACTCTCCATCCCCTCCGGCAACGCGCAGGACGAAAAAAGAGTAGAAAAATACCTTGCAGGATAGACATGTCTGTAGGAAATTTCTATAGAAAAGTCAGAGAGCGGAATGAAAGTGAATATGCTATGCTTTCCATCACCAAAGACTTTTGCGTCCCTCCACTTCTCTATAAACATTGACCTCCAGCCTTGTGATTTATCATCATATCATTTCTGATGTGGAAGGATTATATACAATAATTCCCTCGTGTTCCCTTAACTTCTTATTTTCACTGCATCCTTATCTTCTCTCACCGTTATCACCATCACCACAACGTTTTGTTACACTCTTATTAACACCTGACTATCATTTTCACCACACCTCCAAAACTTAAATCTCTTTTTCACAGCAAATACCGTCATCACTATATCCTTATCTTCACTATGCATGGTTTAACGCCACACCGTAGCCAGCTTTGAATCTAACTTGAATCACTATGTTTCCTCATCTTCACTATACCCTTATCTTCATAATATCTTCGTAATACCATTACTTCACAAAACTAGGTTCGCTTTGCGCTTTTTCATTAAACGCTTACTTTCACCATGGCATTATCTTTACTAAGCGAGGTTCAATATAGTGTTCCTCACTACACTCTCACATCATCATCACTACACCCTCATCTTCACATACCGTTATTCTTATTGAGCTAAAGTTCCAGGCCAGCTTTAAAAGTTTTACACACACACACACACACACACACTATACACACACACACACACACACACACACACACACACACACACACACAAACCACTATTTACAGATACGAAATGAGTTGCAAGATATGTTTGGGGCGCGGGTAGCCCAGCACGGGGCCAGGACGCTGCTTCTATTACCCGCACAAAAACGCGACATCCTGAGTTTTGTCTGGGTCACATTCAAGGCACTGGAGGGGGCGATCAGGACCTGAATGCGTCCCAGAGAGAGAGAGAGAGAGAGAGAGAGAGAGAGAGAGAGAGAGAGAGAGAGAGAGAGAGAGAGAGACGGCTACAGAAAGAGCAAAAAAAAAAATCTCTTCCATTTCAAACTCTCCCTTCCCCTCTCTCTCACCTCCGCTTTCTCCTCTCTCCTCACCAGCCATGTGTAGTGCGAGGATCCAGCAGTGTCATATATGCTTCTTTTCTTAATATGAAAGGACTTAAGTAAGCCCTAATCACGACCATTCCAGGGTGAAGCGCATAGGTTCGAATCCTGGTTGCAGCAGTCGGTCCACAGTCAAACCCAGCTGTTCATCCACCCACAGGAGTTGAGGCAAACACCTGGGGCGTGAGCGGGGAGGGAGGGCTGGAAACCCTCTCCTACTGCAGTTTTCCTTTCTGAACCAGGAACAGAGAGAACCAAGAGAGAACCAAGCGGAAATTTGTCCTGGGAGGTTCAGCGTGGAGGACGCAGATGTGAGTGGTTGTAACCAGGGTGAGGAGAAGGAAGAGACAAGAATTATGTTAAACGAGAAGAACTTAGATGTTCCGATGCTGAATTTCATAACATAGTTGAGAAGGATTAGTAAAGGGAAAGGGGTGAACGAAATGAACCACTGTGTTCAAAGAGGAGCAGGGGACGAATCACTGTGTCTGGGTGGTGAACGGAACGAACCACTGTGTTCAGAGAGGAGAACGGAACGAGCCACTGTGTTCAGAGAGGAGAGCGGAACGAACCGCTGTGTTCGGAGAGGTGAGCGGAACGAACCACTGTGTTCGGAGAAGTAAATGCAGCGAACCACTGTCCGAAGAGATGAACGGAACGAAGCACTGTGTCTGGAGAAGTAAATGGAACGAACCACTGTGTTCGGAGAGGTGAACGAAACGAACCACTGTGTCCGGAAAAGTAAATGGAACGAACCACTGTGTTCAGAGATTCGGAGAGGTGAACGAAACGAGCCACTGTGTCAGGAGAGTTAAACATGACTGGTATAATACGAAGCAGACTGTTATACGCTGGTAAAAATACGACACGAAGAAGACTGGGCCAAACCTAATGCTAATGTGTGTTGGGAAGATGGTGAGGAGGAAGTGTAATGATTTAGGAAAGAATTAGTGTTGGGAGAAAGTTTTCATACATATATACACGCACGCCGAGCCGGGCAGAACTCCTGGGGAATTGAAGGAGACAAAGGAAAAACTTTAGTGAGTTGATGGAGTTTAGAAAGATCTAAACTGAGAGAGAGAGAGAGAGAGAGAGAGAGAGAGAGAGAGAGAGAGAGAGAGAGAGAGAGAGAGAGAGAGTGTAATGGAGAGGAAGGTATTATCGTAAGGTTGTGATGGAGGAGCCAATATACTGAGCAGGGATGACATGGGAGAGGAGGAAATGGCTCTGGGTAGGTAAGTAGTTTAGGAAAGGGAAGGAGTGGGTTGAAGTGGGAGGCAGTAGCAGTAATGGAAGGCGGGGAGGTGACATGGGGAGATTTCTAATACGTCCTTCGCTATGTATGGCTGAGAGACCATATGATGAAAGGACAACATGGTCACTTCACTTGTAGGGGGATGGATCACTACTATTGCCCCCTGAAACACCTGAGGTCTCCAGTCCCCACTCCTCCCTCCTTGTCTCCACCCCTGAGAGGCTACGAACCCCTCCCTGTCTCCCATAAGAATATGGATGCCCCATTTTCCCCCTGAGAAGCTAAGAACCCGCTCCCTTCCTGCCCTCCCTGAGAAGTTGGGTGCCCCATTCTCCCCCTGAGAGGCTAAGAACCCGCTCCCTCCTGCCCTTCCTTAGAAACTGGGTGCCCCATTCTCCCCCTGAGAGGCTAGGTGCCCCCGATTGTTCCCCCCCTGAGAAACTGGGTACTTGCAAACACCCCCCATGCATGAGGAGACTCACCTGCGGCAGTGAGCAGCTGAAGGCCAGGAACCAGGCGAAGACGATCATCAGCTTCCCTCGCCGGTCGGCCGCGTTCAGGCTCAGCGGATGCACCACAGCAAAGTACCTGGTGGGTCAAAAGCAGGTCAGTGTTCTACCAGGTCAGCCAAGGTCACTGTTACTACTGTCTCTGCTTCCCTGCTGGTTAGGTCGAGGATTTTGAGCAGATTGGCTCAAAAATCATCGTACAAGTTGAAATCACATGGCACCGTTCAGTCAGTGAGATTCTATCCAGTCGTAATTCACCTAAATGTAACTACTGGATTCAGTGTTCGTACTGAGAAGGTTTTTAGAAGCATATAAGTCTACAATATTAGTTACCTAATTACCTCACACTTTGCGTTACAGCGCCAACCACAGACTAACCAAAGAGCAGAGAATAAATCTGTTTTGAAGAATTTTTAGAAAATGTTAAAAGATAATCTACGTGTGATCGAAGAATGGAAAAGAACATAGGAAGTGGGAAGCTTTGAATAAAAAAAGAATATATTCACAGACTTGAGTCGAATTTGACCAAGACCGACATTAAGTAGAACTTCAAGAAATGTATTGACCCTATAAGTGTCGTAGCCACACACTCACACACAACCTTCCAAAAAATGTAGAGCGATTGGGTCAAGACTGCGTCGCCGAAGAACTTAACTGAGGGAGAGTTTTACGTCAGCAGTGAAAAGAAATAATACTTAACCCACAGGTACTGCCTGGGTTAGATTAAGTCTCAGTGACGTAGAGCGTAGACACCACATGTCTGTGAACTTAAAACGAAAAGACAAAACGAACATCATCAACTTTCCAGCGAGGGTTATTGGATCTAAGCGAGCAGCGCTGAATTCACCGTGGCACTGAGAAGGCAAATGTCGTTTTCAAAACACGACAACGCACTGGAAATGACGGTAGGCCAGGGTGCCATATCCTGCCAGGAGAGCACTGAGAACATACTCTTTTAAGAGGCATTGAAGATGTTAATCACTCGCACGAGGCACTTAAGGTACTAATAACTTCCTGAAGATGTTGATAACTACCTGAAGATGTTTATAACGATCTGAAGATGTTTTTAACTACCTGAAGATGTTTATAACGATCTGAAGATGTTTTTAACTATCTGAAGATGTTTATAACTATCTGAAGATGTTTATAACTACCTGAAGATGTTTATAACTACCTACAGATGCTTATAACTACCTGAAGATGTTTATAACTACCTGAAGGTGTTTACAACTACCTGAAGATGTTTATAATTATCTGAAGGCGCTTATAACTACCTGAAGATGCTTATAACTACCTGAAGAAGCTTATAACTACCTGAAGATGCTTATAACTACCTGAAGATTTTTATAACTATCTGAAGAAGCTTATAACTACCTAGAGATGCTTATAACTACCTGAAGATGCTTATAACTACCTGAAGATTTTTATAACTATCTGAAGAAGCTTATAACTACCTGAAGATTTTTATAACTATCTGAAGAAGCTGATAACTACCTGAAGATGCTTATAACTACCTGAAGATGCTTATAACTACCTGAAGATTTTTATAACTATCTGAAGAAGCTTATAACTACCTGAAGATGCTTATAACTACCTGAAGATGCTTATAACTACCTGAAGATGTTTATAACTACCTGTAGGTGTGTATAACTAACTGAACACGTTAATAACTATGTCTGTCGATGCCAACACCACCCCGAGTATACTATAAACTATCATTAACTGCCGACTACCAACGACAGACTACGGTTGCCACAGCGTAATTGATCACAATGGGACATAATCCTCTTACGAGAGCTGAGACACCTTCCCATCACAGTCACAAGTGTGCGACAGCTTCCACAGAATTTGCCAGCTGGGCTGGGCCGGTCGTCAAGGAGAAATTGCTTGGGAGTTGACACGTTGTCTAGATCGTACGCTCACAGACGTCTTCGCCCGAGGTGTTCGTCAAGAGGGAAGAGACTTCGCCTCTAAACCTTACAGCAGTGAAGGAGATGAGGTTTGGTGTGATGAGGTGACTCTCGTCGCAATGATGGGTTGAAACCGTGACTGTATCATGTAGTGTGTAGAGGTTCTGTCCTGAGGAGGGTGGTAGACAAGTACTGAGATGAAATGGTCTGCAGTCGGAACATTATAATGGCTTACGAGATACGTTTGTCTCGTCGTGTTGTGTACATTCAAGTGGGAATACACCAGGGTATTATCCTTACTCCTTAGTCGCTTTGGGCAACCTTCCCTCTCCCTTTCCCTCTGTGTAGCAGCTACCGGACTTAGAGCAGCTGTGCTGGTGACCAGCTCACTGGTGCTCGTCCCACAACACCATCACGTTTAGTTTAATGCCACGCTCTTGGTAGCGACCCTTCCCGCTTATTGGCTACTTTGGCTACTTTTTAGCGACTTGGCTGAACTTTCCTGCCAGAAAAAGGGCTTATTTTTTCTATGTCAACTGATATATATATATATATATATATATATATATATATATATATATATATATATATATATATATATACATATTTTTTTTTTTTTTCATACTATTCGCCATTTCCCGCGATAGCGAGGTAGCGTTAAGAACAGAGGACTGGGCCTTTGAGGGAATATCCTCACCTGGCCCTCTTCTCTGTTCCTTCTTTTGGAAAATTAAAAAAAAAAAAAAAACGAGAGGGGAGGATTTCCAGCCCCCCGCTCCCTTCCCTTTTAGTCGCCTTCTACGACACGCAGGGAATACGTGGGAAGTATTCTTTCTCCCCTATCCCCAGGGATAACATATATATATATATATATATATATATATATATATATATATATATATATATATATATATATATATACATATATATATATATATATATATATATATATATATATATATATATATATATATATATATATATATATATATATATATATATATATATATATATTCATATATATATACTCATATATATATATATATATATATATATATATATATATATATATATATATATATATATATATATTTTTCTTTTCTTTCAAACTATTCGCTATTTCTCGCGTTAGCAAGGTAGCGTTAAGAACAGAGAACTGGGCCTTTGAGGGAATATCCTCACCTGGCCCCCTTCTCTGTTCCTTCTTTTGGAAAATTAAAAAAAAATAATGAGAAGGGAGGATTTCCAGCCCCCGCTCCCTCCCCTTTTAGTCGCCTTCTACGACACGCAGGGAATACGTGGGAAGTATTCTTTCTCCCCTATCCCCAGGGATAACATATATATATATATATATATATATATATATATATATATATATATATATATATATATATATATATATATATATATATATATATATATATATATATATTTTTTTTTTTTTTTTTGCTTTGTCGCTGTCTCCCGCGTTTGCGAGGTAGCGCAAGGAAACAGACGAAAGAAATGGCCCAACCCACCCCCATACACATGTATATACATACGTCCACACACGCAAATATACATACCTACACAGCTTTCCATGGTTTACCCCAGACGCTTCACATGCCCTGATTCAATCCACCGACAGCACGTCAACCCCGGTATACCACATGACTCCAATTCACTCTATTCCTTGCCCTCCTTTCACCCTCCTGCATGTTCAGGCCCCGATCACACAAAATCTTTTTCACTCCATCTTTCCACCTCCAATTTGGTCTCCCTCTTCTCCTCGTTCCCTCCACCTCCGACACATATATTCTCTTGGTCAATCTTTCCTCACTCATTCTCTCCATGTGCCCGAGCCATTTCAAAACACCCTCTTCTGCTCTCTCAACCACGCTCTTTTTATTTCCACACATCTCTCTTACCCCTACGTTACTTACTCGATCAAACCACCTCACACCACATATTGTCCTCAAACATCTCATTTCCAGCACATCCATCCTCCTGCGCACAACTCTATCCATAGCCCACGTCTATGAATATTTTTATGTGTGTAATATGTAAACGTGCAGATGTGTTTACACCAGCATGAAAATGCTGTACGTGGAACTTAAACAGGACGTCCAGTCAGTGTGCGTGCTTCTCTGTCAGAGTTCACTCAACCAGTCACTAAACCACTCTCCCCACCACACCAACCCGTCCACACGTCCACCGAGCCATCCACACAGCCATTTATACATTGGCAAAAATACCCACACAGCCGTTCATACATCTACATCTACACAGCCAACAATATATCGATTGAGCCAGCCACACAGACAACTAACTAACCATCCACACAGCCAACTAACTAATCATCCACACACCCAAGTAACTAACCATCCACACAGACAACTAACTAATCATCCACACACCCAAGTAACTAACCATCCACACAGCCAACTAACTAACCATCTACACAGCCAACCAACTAAACATTCACACACTCAACTAACCATCCACACAGCCAACCAATTAACCATTTACACACCGAAGTAACTAACCATCCACACAGCCAACTAACCATCCACACAACCAGCCAACCCACCAAACGTCCACACACACACACACACACACACATCCGCCCAGCCACCCATCTATCCAGCCCTCTAGCCAGCCAGTCACAGCAAGGACCCTTCACCGCTCGCCAGCCACCTCTTCCTCAGCAATCTCCTCCGTCTGAATACAAGATCCTCGACGCCTGTGACAGAACCACCCTCCGCTACTCCATTGACCTCCTCTCCTGCGGCTGACGCTCCCACCTGAGGGGTAATTAGCGGTGACCTAAGCCGACCTGCTCCCTCCTCTCCTCACGAGTCCTGTGACCCGGGAGTGACACCGTCCCACACAATCTTCTAATGAGAGAGATCTAAATCTGTCGTCCCTCACGTAATGGGATGAAGACGGATGCCAGCGCTAACGGAGGAGGGGGGAGGGGGGGTTACATCTACCAGCAAGTGACGTAATAGTCACTGAGAGGTATTTAGACACACAGACACACACACAGACACACACACACACACACACACACACACACACACACAGCGAGGTCTTAGCACGGTCTACCCTTGCTGCCGTGATTTATCAGGCACGGGTTATATCACGTCTGTGCGTTATATTACGTCTGTGCGTTATATTACGTCTGTGCGTTATATTACGTCTGTGCGTTATATTACGTCTGTGCGTTATATTACGTCTGTGCGTTATATTACGTCTGTGCGTTATATTACGTCTGTGCGTTATATTACGTCTGTGCGTTATATTACGTCTGTGCGTTATATTACGTTTGTGCGTTATATTACGTCTGTGCGTTATATTACGTCTGTGCGTTATATTACGCCTGTGCGTTATATTACGTCTGTGCGTAATTTGATGTAATTACGTCTGAAGTAACGACTTCATGCCACCTCGGAGCGACGCCTTTAGAAAAACAAAAAAAGGTTAAGATTATGATGGATGATTAAACGTATTTCCTGAACGCGTTGGGAAAGAGGCCGTAGGTAGCTTGTGTGTGTGTGTGTGTGTGTGTGTGTGTGTGTGTGTGTTTAACGTATCTCACCATTTTCTTTTTTCTCGGTTTGTTTACAAGGATTTCCGTTTATCGCTGGCATGGCCTTTTTTCCTTCCTTTTTCCTGCCAGACTTTTCAACGTCCTTTTACTGTAAACATTCATCATGTATGTACAGTACAAACATTGACAAGACAATTTAGCTTCGTTTACGACAAAGTAAATATCCTCTCCTTGAATGGTGGCTCGAGGTATTTCTAATAACGTTCTGACTATATTAAGCAATTAAAGAAAAAAAAGAAAATAAAACTTTTACAACATAAATATTGACTTTCTCCTGTAAATCTTAGAATGTGAGTTTT
This sequence comes from Panulirus ornatus, assembly GCF_036320965.1. Lineage (NCBI taxonomy): Eukaryota > Metazoa > Arthropoda > Malacostraca > Decapoda > Palinuridae > Panulirus > Panulirus ornatus. The sequence goes on along the minus strand of NC_092242.1, from coordinate 18,785,328 downwards.
AAATTGTAAATTCTACTATTCGTAAATCATTGCATTTTGCTGTCGTATTCGCTCTCAAGTCTTAGGGTCAGGAGTGTTTACGACCAGTCGTAACTGGTGTGCACATTACTGATGCGCGTTGCCACAGCACAGCTGATTGCATTCGGTGGAAGCATTTGGAGGAGAAACAATACGGTTGATCGTCTTTTAGGAGGACAGGATAAGACGAATTGTACTGGGAGGAGGACGAGTTTGAAGGACTGAGTACAGCTAGAAATGCTGAGAGAGAGAGAGAGAGAGAGAGAGAGAGAGAGAGAGAGAGAGAGAGAGAGAGAGAGAGAGAGAGAGAGAGAGAGAGAGAGAGAGAGAGAGAGAGAGAGAGAGAGAGAGAGAGACAGACAGACAGACAGAGAGAGAGAGAGAGAGAGAGAGAGAGAGAGAGAGAGAGAGAGAGAGAGAGAGAGAGAGAGAGAGAGAGAGAGAGAGAGAGAGAGAGAGAGAGAGAGAGAGAGAGAGAGAGAGAGACAGAGTCTTAACATACTTGAAGTTGCCTTGCCTTCCTGCCTACGTCAGTGTGTGTGTGTGTGTGTGTGTGTGTGTGTGTGTGTGTGTGTGTGTGTGTGTGTGTGTGTGTGTGTGTGTGTGTGTGTGTGTGTGTGTGTGTGTGTGTGTGTGTAGCTCCAACACCAAAGGAACAGTGAGGCAACATTATCGTCAGACAATGAGGATAAAAGCATGAGTCTCTCACTCTCTCAGTCTTCATGAGTTGCAGAATAGAACGTAATGGGGTGCATAATAGGACTTTATGAGGAAAACTGGGAAGATAAATGGGTATACATTAATAGGACATAATGGGGTATATAATAGGGCATGATAGGGTACATTATAGAGCATAATGAGATACATGATAGAACATAATGGGAATGTATAATAGGGCAAAATTGGGATACATAATAGAACACATAATACGTCATAATGGGGTACATAATAGACCACACAATAGGTCACATTATGGGTACAATATAGAACATGACGGGATACATAATAGGTGCAAAATGAGGTTCAAGTTAGGGTATAAAGGGATGGATATAAAAAAGGAAACAATTACATACACAATGGAACAGAACACATTAAACGGGAGTAACCGTTATTCTCGTAACACAAGACCTTTTTTCTTTTTCTAATGTCCTCAACGATCACTTGCTGGGAGGGCGTTATCATATTTGCTGACTGAAGTATTGAGGTGTGAGCTTATTGATGAAGCCATCACCTTTGACGGGTCTATTTGGTGAAGTGCTTCGAGTGGGCGGTGGCAAGAGAGGAGGAGGAGGAGGGGTCGGGTTTGAGGAGTGGGGGGGAAGTAGGAGGAGGGCAGTGGCGAAAGGTCCGACCATTGTCTAGCGAGAGCTGGTGGTAGCTCACCTCTCTCTCTCTCTCTCTCTCTCTCTCTCTCTCTCTCTCTCTCTCTCTCTCTCTCTCTCTCTCTCTCTCTCTCTCTCTCTCTCTCTCTCTCTCTCTCTCTCTCTCTCTCTCAAATACAAATCCATGTTGAACCCTTCCCCCCCATCCTAAATGACCAAGCCACGATGACTCCTCTCTGTTATCTGTTGGGGGATGACGAAGGTCTCCTTCCTCACCCCCAAACAAGCTCGTACTGTTCCTCCTGTGGTCACTCCTTATCCTTGTTTCTCTTCTTCTATCTCTCCTTCATACCTTCCCCCTCTTCTCCCTTTCTTCTCTACCTTCTTGGCCCTTCCCTTGCCATCTCTCCCTCGTCCTTCCTTCATCCCAGTTCCTCCCACCTCCGCCAACAAACCGTGGTACTCCGTCAGTTCCTGTTTTGCACGACCGTTTTTCCATTACATATACCAACAGAATCTCTCTCTCTCTCTCTCTCTCTCTCTCTCTCTCTCTCTCTCTCTCTCTCTCTCTCTCTCTCTCTCTCTGGGCTTCCATACTTCATTTTCACCCAGCTTCTCTCCCCCGTCTCCTCTTATGACCGACGCTTAATTCAACCTGGAACTTTTCCAGATTAAGTTTGTTAAGACTATATGAATCCATCTGGTGATGTTCCATGTTTTTCATAGCGGAGACAATGGTGTCCACAGAGTGCCGTGGGTGAGGGCGCTGGTGTGGTGGCGCCACGTCTTCTCTCCTCTACCACAAACTTTCCTGGTTATGAAAGCCACTGGTGTCAACTCTCGGCTTTATGCTGTCCAGGGTTATGATGCACCGCTGGCTCAGCCATTTCCGGCAGCTGGTCATATACACCAGACAAGACGTCGAGAACTGAACTGAAAAGAGTTTGGTCCTCACTGTGCAGGACTCAGAACCTTATTTAACATTCAGTTGGGCTTTTGTTACAGGAAACGGGCCTTTGCCAAATGATATACGTAATGTAAAAGCAAACACTCTCAAATCTATCTTCGGTGTTCTTTCAGTATTTCGTGAAACATTTTTGAGAAACAGAAACATAAAAGAAAAGCTCAATAAACTACGACAGAGAACTTAAGAGGAACGAATATCTGGCAGAAGATTCACTCAGCTCCTTTTTGAAAGTGGGAGTAATTGAAGGCGTTTCTACAGGGAGAAAAAATAATAATTGAAAGCGTTTCTACAGAGAGAAAAAAATAATAATCTAAAGCGTTTCTACAGAGAGAAAAAGAGTTATAATCTGGTCTAGAGCAGGAGGATGATGGATTCCTTTAGAATGAGAAGTAAGTAGACGTGATTATCATAAATCAAAGACTGAAACCTGGCAAGCATTGGACGTGGGTGAATGACATATTGGCAAAGTCATTCATAATCAAGCCTTATATAATGTGGATAAAAAAGAAAGAAATTGAAGAATAATCGTTGCTCAGGTGGTGGTGCCAAAGGGAGGAGACGCAACCTCAGAATTTACGACCGCCGGAGACTCTGGGACACGGCAGCCGTCAGAGACTCACGGTCCCCCGGCCGTAGTAGGCATCCGGGGGAGGCTCACCTCCAGGCCTTCCCCGACCGCGGGGTCATCAGACTCGGCCTTAGACATCAGCCTCCCGGCCGTTCTCCTCCCATCAGGCTCGGAGGAGTCCCTCTAGAAGCTGCCGTACGTGCTGGAGGGACGATTAGTTCTGCGTTTAATGATCGTAATGCCTCTCTTTAGGCCATCTGGACATCTCTCTCTTTTGCCCCGGAATACTGATGGCCTTGTACTCTTCCTCCTCCCTAACTGGCACGTAGATGTCAACACAATGATGTTGTTTTTCTCTCTAATGGCATCTACGGTTTGTGCCGCTTCGCCCAGTACCACAGACCGTATATACTGGAAGGTCAACATTGATCATATACAAGACGTGACCAGACGGCCACATTCTGGAAGGACGAGCGATCCATGTACGTGGCCTTTGGATGCTTCCAAGAGAAGGTCGACATCAGTAAGTTGAGTTAGGGTGACCAAACGCTGCACTTTCACACAAGCCTGAGTGACGACCCCCTTGCTCTTATCCCTGTAGAATGATGCAGTCCCTCCTCTTCAGGAACGTAACCTTAATATCCGATTATCATCTTGTACAGATGGGAGTTTTCTTAATGATGTAGTCCTCTTTCTTAGATGGCATCACCAGCCACGCCAGCCACCTGTTTTATTCTCCTGGTGAGGTACTGACTAATGGCCTTCCTGGACTGGCTCTATCGCCTGAAGATATTCTTAGCCTCACGAGTGCCTTGAGTCCTGGGCTGGGGTTTCCATGACTCTCTCCTTACCACAAGCATACAACCTCTCCCTCTCACACACACACAATACTTTGATAACACATAACTCACACGACGTGTTTCGCATGATACCTAATTTTCACTTCGTCGAGCACTACGTGTTAGACCAACTTTTTGGGTGGCAAAATCTCGATAAAAGTACCGTTAAGTAAGTACTCTCTTGGGGCAGGTCCGAAGATATGACGTTTTCAAAGACAGTAGATGCAGGAACCCCGCTGGGCGAAGGGTAACGGAAGGAGGGGTATTGGGGACGGGGTCAGTTGTCGCAACGTTCATTCTCTCTCTCTCTCTCTCTCTCTCTCTCTCTCTCTCTCTCTCTCTCTCTCTCTCTCTCTCTCTCTCTCTCTCTATCTATCTATCTATCTATCTATCTATCTCTATCTATCTATCTATCTACCTATCTATCTCTCTGGTAAGTCTTGAGTAGCAAATTTGGTTGAAGATGAGAGAGAGAGAGAGAGAGAGAGAGAGAGAGAGAGAGAGAGAGAGAGAGAGAGAGAGAGAGAGAGAGAGAGAGAGAGAGAGAGAGGATATACGTTGCCTGGCGGGGTTCCTGCGCAGGTCTCTCTCTTAATACGTCAAGTCTACGGCCCAACCCGGCCATGTTCCACATCTTACTCCTCCTTCCCTCCCTCATCCCTCCTCCCCACCCGGGAAAAACTGAAATATAGCGAATGTTTCATTTCAAACCCTAGCCCCCAACCCCGGCCCCGAGCCCCAACCCCGGCCCCGAGCCCCAGCTCCAGCCCCAGCCTCCAGCATCACCCAGATTATAACTCGTTCCTCACACCTGCCCTACACTTTGTGTGTAACTGGTTGTGGTAACGGAGCGCCTCTATATCTGCATATAGAGAGGGTCGGCAGGGAGGAGCATGGCTCTCTGTTGTGGGGATTTTGTGTTGTGTCACAACCAAAAACAGACAGACGAGTAATATTTTCGGGTTATGTTTCATATATGTTGAAAATGTTGCATTCGGTATTCATATTCTCTCTCTCTCTCTCTCTCTCTCTCTCTCTCTCTCTCTCTCTCTCTCTCTCTCTCTCTCTCTCTCTCTCTCTCTCTCTCTCTCTCTCTCTCTCTTTGTATATATATATATATATATATATATATATATATATATATATATATATATATATATATATATATATATATATTCACAGGCAGCTCACTCATGAAAAATCGCAAACATTACCAGAAATTTATGGTGTCTGCTTAATGTCTTCCCTAATATATTTCCTTGTGAGATATTTTGTTCCTAAAACATCGCGTTCGAGGCATCTTAAACTACAAAATAAAAAAAAAAACATAAAATACCAGTTTTCTGTCAGTCAAGGATGGTTTTGTGTTAAGAGTATGAGAGGGAGAGTTTTACGATCGTAAATCCTCAACTCTATCTATGATAAAAATCTTATCATTAAGAAGTGCCAGCGCGCGATGCTCTCTACGTTGGAAATTTAGAGTTAGGAATGAAGTCATTTGATTTGCCACATGTTGTCCAATGTTACGTATCGAGGTGGAGAGAGAGAGAGAGAGAGAGAGAGAGAGAGAGAGAGAGAGAGAGAGAGAGAGAGAGAGAGAGAGAGAGAGAGAGAGAGAGAGAGAGAGAGAGAGAGAGAGAGAGAGAGAGAGAGAGAGAGATCGCAGCATCATGTGTATGTGAGGCAAACGTCGTACCTATTTATAAGAAAGGAGACTTCGAAGAGGAGCTGAACTACAGACCTGTCTCCCTGATGCGTGTGGTCTGTATGGTACTTGAAGATGTAGATCAGAACGCAAGCGTAAGTGACTCTCCTGCAGAGACGAAATTACCTGATATAAAACATGGTCTTAGGGGAACGAGGTCGTGTTATAGAGAGCTTCCTTAGAGTTCTACTATGGAAGGGACTCTGTCTAAGACGAAGGAAAAGCTGGATGGATTCTTTATATCTGGGAGGCCAGAAAGCATTTCACACTGAACCGTATGACAGGCTGATGATGAAGAACACCTGGCAGGAAGAAGGAGGAGACGTCCTCGAGAAGATCATCTTGGAGGAAAGGCAACACCAGGACACATGGCAAACGATCTCTCTCGCAATGAGTTTGAAGCCACCACCAGTGGAGTGCCACAACGTCCTGTTCTGAGACCATCTATTCTTCTTGATCTGTGTAAAATGATTCGTCGAAAGGTATAGCCAGCCTCCTGCCTGAACGTGTCTGCAGATGACGCTAAGGTCTAAAGAGAAGTGGAAAGAGAGGAGGATCACACCTCAACTTAAAGAGTCCCAGACTGTCTCCAAAAGTGTTCTGATACAGGGTTGACGTGATTCAACCCGAATCCGGTCACGAGGTTATGGGACAGACACAAGGCCTCAGTGTATCATCATCTTGAAGGAACGAAGCTCCAGGGATCAGTGTGGGAAAGGGAGCTGGCGACTGACAATGTTACCCAACCTGTCGTCAGAGCTTGAATTTAGGAGAACAGCAGAGAGGCGAAATTATCTGCTGGCAAACATTAAGGCTGCGTTCAAGTATCTGGATAAGGATATACTCATCAGTGAAATATGTGGATGAGGATATACCCATCGATCAAGCAAATGGGTAAAGATATACTCATCGATCAAGTATATGGATAAGGATGTATTCATTAAAGTGTTTACAGAGTATTTTCGGATAAAACTCGAATATGCTTTTTAAGTTTGGTCTCCAGACTTATAAAAGCACCAAGACCAATAGGTAAGTGTAGAGAAAGGCAAGCAAAATGGTATGAGAGTTAAGACCACTGAGTTGCAGTGAGAGGTCAAAGGTCTTTGTTTTTTCCCCACTATGGAAGAGAGAAGAATGAGAAATGACCTGATCACAACCTTCAAGTTTTTAAACCAGCTTCGTGATCTAAACAATAAACATTTCTCTCAAAAGATGCAACTATAGAACAGCTAGAGAACAATAACATGAAATTAACCAAGAAACTTGTTAGAAAAGATCCAAATGAGATACTTCCACGGTATACGTGCCATAAATGAATGAAATTAACCGAGAGATAAGACAGTAAGTGTGTGTGGACAGCGCACGATAGTTTAAGCCCTTATACGATAGTTGGGAAAGTCCAAAAAGACTTGGCGCTACAATTGTTCAAACTCCCTCCACGTACGACGCAGGTAAGGTAATTACAGAGACGTGACAACACCGAGACTTACCTGTCGATGGATATACAGACGAGGATGAAGGAGGAGAGGTAGTGGCCGAATATCCTGAAGAAGGCAAAGACCCTGCAGGAGGCGTCGCCGGCCATCCACTGCACGGTGGCCGCCCACCCAACCTCCACCGGGATCATCACAGTGGTCACCTGAGGCAGAGAAAAGCGGCAGTTCATTAGTTCAGTGGGAGTCGATGATAATAATAATAATAATAATAATGATGATAATTTTTTTTCAATTACATTCGCCATTTCCCGCGATAGCGAGGTAGCGTTAAGAACAGAGGACTGAGCCTTAGAGGGAAATATCCTCACTTGGCCCCCTTCTCTGTTCCTTCCTTTGGAAAATTAAAAACGAAAGGGAGGGTTTCCAGCCCCCCCGCTCCCTCCCTTGTTATAATGATTATAATAATAATGATAATGATGATAATAATGATAATGATAATGATAATGATAACAATAGTAATGATGATATTAATTCTTTTTAATCTTATAATCATTAACGCTACAGACAGTATCATCATCATCATCATCATCCACAGCACTACAATGGTCTCCACCGCAAAGACCATCATCACCATCATCACCAACACAACCACCACCATCCCCACCATCACCATCATCACCACCATCATCACCAACACAACCACCACCATCACCACCATCACCACCATCATCACCAACACAACCACCACCATCCCCACCATCACCATCATCACCATCATCATCACCAACACAACCACGACCATCCCCATCATCCCTACCATCACCATCATCATCACCAACACAACCACCACCATCCCCATCATCCCTACCATCACCATCATCATCACCAACACAACCACCACCATCTCCACCATCACCACTAACTCAACTACCACCAACTATCCCCACCAACACCACTAACACAACCACCACCATCTCCACCAGTAAGACCTCAGGGAGGCCACAGTTCGTCTGAGAGCGGGGTAACACAAGGCGAGAAACACTGAGTTGTGGTGTATACATGCCTCTCATCCTTCGAGGCATCATGATAAACAACTTCCTGGGCCCCGGATGCCCAACACATGAGCGACCAGAGCACACACTATTATTACCACCACTGAGTTCCTCTCATATATAACTTTTATTAATTCGTAAAGTTTCTCTGCCTCTCGCTCGCTCTTTCCTTCATATGAAAAGTATTATATATATATATATATATATATATATATATATATATATATATATATATATATATATATATATATATATATATATATATATATATATATCCTGGGAGCCTTGAAGAATGTGTGGAAGTCGAGAACATTATCTCGGAAAGCAAAAATGGGTATGTTTGAAGGAATAGTGGTTCCAACAATGCTGTATGGTTGCGAGGCGTGGGCTATGGATAGAGTTGTGCGCAGGAGGATGGATGTGCTGGAAATGAGATGTTTGAGGACAATGTGTGGTGTGAGGTTGTTTGATCGAGTAAGTAATGTAAGGGTAAGAGAGATGTGTGGAAATAAAAAGAGCGTGGTTGAGAGAGCAGAAGAGGATGTTTTGAAATGGTTTGGGCACATGGAGAGAATGAGTGAGGAAAGATTGACCAAGAGGATATATGTGTCGGAGGTGGAGGGAACGAGGAGAAGAGGGAGACCATATTGGAGGTGGAAAGATGGAGTGAAAAAGATTTTGAGTGATCGGGGCCTGAACATGCAAGAGGGTGAAAGGCGGGCAAGGAATAGAGTGAATTGGATCGATGTGGTACATCGGGGTCGACGGGCTGTCAATGGACTGAATCAGGGCATGTGAAGAGTCTGGGGTAAACCATGGAAAGTTCTGTGGGGCCTGGATGTGGAAAGGGAGCTGTGGTTTCGGGCATTATTACATGACAGCTATAGACTGAGTGTGAACGAATGGGGCCTTTGTTGTCTTTTCCTAGCGCTACCTCGCACACATGAGGGGGGAGGGGGATGTTATTCCATGTGTGGCGAGGTGGCGATGGGAATATATAAAGGCAGACAGTATGAATTATGTACATGTGTATATATATATGTGTACATTGAGATGTATAGGTATGTATATTTGCGTGTGTGGACGTGTATGTATATACATGTGTATGGGGGTGGGTTGGGCCATTTCTTTCGTCTGTTTCCTTGCGCTTCCTCGCAAACGCGGGAGACAGCGACAAAGCAAAATAAAAAATAGATAAATAAATAAGTATATATATATATATATATATATATATATATATATATATATATATATATATATATATATATATATATATATTTTTTTTTTTTTTTTTTTATACTTTGTCGCTGTCTCCCGCGTTTGCGAGGTAGCGCAAGGAAACAGACGAAAGAAATGGCCCAACCCCCCCCATACACATGTACATACACACGTCCACACACGCAAATATACATACCTACACAGCTTTCCATGGTTTACCCCAGACGCTTCACATGCCTTGATTCAATCCACTGACAGCACGTCAACCCCTGTATACCACATCGCTCCAATTCACTCTATTCCTTGCCCTCCTTTCACCCTCCTGCATGTTCAGGCCCCGATCACACAAAATCCTTTTCACTCCATCTTTCCACCTCCAATTTGGTCTCCCACTTCTCCTCGTTCCCTCCACCTCCGACACATATATCCTCTTGGTCAATCTTTCCTCACTCATTCTCTCCATGTGCCCAAACCATTTCAAAACACCCTCTTCTGCTCTCTCAACCACGCTCTTTTTATTTCCACACATCTCTCTTACCCTTACGTTACTTACTCGATCAAACCACCTCACACCACACATTGTCCTCAAACATCTCATTTCCAGCACATCCATCCTCCTGCGCACAACTCTATCCATAGCCCACGCCTCGCAACCATACAACATTGTTGGAACCTACTATTCCTTCAAACATACCCATTTTTGCTTTCCGGGATAATGTTCTCGACTTCCACACATTCTTCAAGGCTCCCAAAATTTTCGCCCCCTCCCCCACCCTATGATCCACTTCCGCTTCCATGGTTCCATCCGCTGACAGATCCACTCCCAGATATCTAAAACACTTCACTTCCTCCAGCCTCTCACCATTCAAACTCACCTCCCAATTGACTTGACCCTCAACCCTACTGTACCTAATAACCTTGCTCTTATTCACATTTACTCTTAACTTTCTTCTTCCACACACTTTACCAAACTCCGTCACCAGCTTCTGCAGTTTCTCACATGAATCCGCCACCAGCGCTGTATCATCAGCGAACAACAACTGACTCACTTCCCAAGCTCTCTCATCCCCAACAGACTTCATACTTGCCCCTCTTTCCAAAACTCTTGCATTTACCTCCCTAACAACCCCATCCATAAACAAATTAAACAACCATGGAGACATCACACACCCCTGCCGCAAACCTACATTCACTGAGAACCAATCACTTTCCTCTCTTCCTACACGTACACATGCCTTACATCCTCGATAAAAACTTTTCACTGCTTCTAACAACTTGCCTCCCACACCATATATTCTTAATACCTTCCACAGAGCATCTCTATCAACTCTACCCTATGCCTTCTCCAGATCCATAAATGCTACATACAAATCCATTTGCTTTTCTAAGTATTTCTCACATACATTCTTCAAAGCAAACACCTGATCCACACATCCTCTACCACTTCTGAAACCACACTGCTCTTCCCCAATCTGATGCTCTGTACATGCCTTCACCCTCTCAATCAATACCCTCCCATATAATTTACCAGGAATACTCAACAAACTTATACCTCTGTAATTTGAGCACTCACTCTTATCCCCTTTGCCTTTGTACAATGGCACTATGCAAGCATTCCGCCAATCCTCAGGCACCTCACCATGAGTCATACATACATTAAATAACCTTACCAACCAGTCAACAATACAGTCACCCCCTTTTTTAATAAATTCCACTGCAATACCATCCAAACCTGCTGCCTTGCCGGCTTTCATCTTCCGCAAAGCTTTTACTACCTCTTCTCTGTTTACCAAATCATTTTCCCTAACCCTCTCACTTTGCACACCACCTCGACCCAAACACCCTATATATGCCACTCTGTCATCAGACACATTCAACAAACCTTCAAAATACTCATTCCATCTCCTTCTCACATCACCACTACTTGTTATCACCTCCCCATTTACGCCCTTTACTGAAGTTCCCATTTGCTCCCTTGTCTTACGCACCCTATTTACCTCCTTCCAGAACATCTTTTTATTCTCCCTAAAATTTACTGATAGTCTCTCACCCCAACTCTCATTTGCCCTTTTTTTCACCTCTTGCACCTTTCTCTTGACCTCCTGTCTCTTTCTTTTATACTTCTCCCACTCAATTGCATTTTTTCCCTGCAAAAATCGTCCAAATGCCTCTCTCTTCTCTTTCACTAATACTCTTACTTCTTCATCCCACCACTCACTACCCTTTCTAAACAGCCCACCTCCCACTCTTCTCATGCCACAAGCATCTTTTGAGCAATCCATCACTGATTCCCTAAATACATCCCATTCCTCCCCCACTCCCCTTACTTCCATTGTTCTCACCTTTTTCCATTCTGTACACAGTCTCTCCTGATACTTCTTCACACAGGTCTCCTTCCCAAGCTCACTTACTCTCACCACCTTCTTCACCCCAACATTCACTCTTCTTTTCTGAAAACCCATACTAATCTTCACCTTAGCCTCCACAAGATAATGATCAGACATCCCTCCAGTTGCACCTCTCAGCACATTGACATCCAAAAGTCTCTCTTTCGCACGCCTGTCCATTAACACGTAATCCAATAACGCTCTCTGGCCATCTCTCCTACTTACATAAGTATACTTATGTATATCTCGCTTTTTAAACCAGGTATTCCCAATCATCAGTCCTTTTTCAGCACATAAATCTACAAGCTCTTCACCATTTCCATTTACATATATATATATATATATATATATATATATATATATATATATATATATATATATATATATATATATAATTTTTTTTTTTGGGGGGGACACATTTTCATGAGAAGCGCCAGAGGGATTCTGATGTCTGTGCTCAAAAGGAATTATGTTTAATTTAGAGATTAGTGATTGAGGAAGATTATCCCTATAGGTATACAACTAGATCCGTGATGCTGGCTGCCCACACGACCAGCTCTACCAGTTGTGGTGGGTGTCATGCTGGCTGCCCACCTTACCACTTGTGGTGGGTGGGTGTCATGTTGACTGCCCACCCTACCAGTTGTGGTGGGTGGGTGTCATGTTGACTGCCCACCCTACCAGTTGTGGTGGGTGGGTGTCATGTTGACTGCCCACCCTACCAGTTGTGATGGGTGGGTGTCATGTTGACTGCCCACCCTACCAGTTGTGGTGGGTGTCATGCTGGCTGCCCACCCTACCAGTTGTGGTGGGTGTCATGTTGGCTACCCACCCTACCAGTTGTGGTGGGTGTCATGCTGGCTGCCCACCCTACCAGTTGTGGTGGGTGTCATGTTGGCTGCCCACCCTACCAGTTGTGGTGGGTGTGATTTTGGCTGCCCACCCTACCAGTTGTGGTGGGTGTCATGCTGGCTGCCCACCCTACCAGTTGTGGTGGGTGTCATTTTGGCTGCCCACCCTACCAGTTGTGGTGGGCGTCATGCTGGCTGCCCACCCTACCAGTTGTGGTGGGTGTGATTTTGGCTGCCCACCCTACCAGTTGTGGTGGGTGTCATGTTGGCTGCCCACCCTACCAGTTGTGGTGAGTGTCATGTTGGCTGCCCACCCTACCAGATGTGGTGGGTGTCATGTTGGCTGCCCACCCTACCAGTTGTGGTGTGTGTCATGTTGGTTGCCCACCCTACCAGTTGTGGTGGGTATCATGTTGGCTGCCCACCCTACCAGTTGTGGTGGGTGGGTGTCATGTTGGCTGCTCACCCTACCAGTTGTGGTGGGTGTCATTTTGGCTGCCCACCCTACCAGTTGTGGTGGGTGTCATGTTGGCTGCCCACCCTACCAGTTGTGGTGGGTGTCATGTTGACTGCCCAAACTACCAGTTGTGGTGGGTGGGTGTCATGCTGGCTGCCCACCCTACCAGTTGTGGTGGGTGTCATGTTGGCTACCCACCCTACCAGTTGTGGTGGGTGGGTGTCATGTTGGTTGCCCACCCTACCAGTTGTGGTGGGTGTCATTTTGGCTGCCCACCCTACCAGTTGTGGTGGGTGTCATGTTGGCTGCCCACCCTACCAGTTGTGGTAGGTGTCATGTTGGCTGCCCACCCTACCAGTTGTGGTAGGTGTCATGTTGGCTGCCCACCCTACCAGTTGTGGTGGGTGTCATGTTGGCTGCCCACCCTACCAGTTGTGGTGGGTGTCATGTTGGCTGCCCACCCTACCTGTTGTGGCGGGTGTCATGTTGGCTGCCCACCCTACCAGTTGTGGTGGGTGTCATGTTGGCTGCCCACCCTACCAGTTGTGGCGGGTGTCATGTTGGCTGCCCACCCTACCTGTTGTGGCGGGTGTCATGTTGACTGCCCACCCTACCAGTTGTGGTGGGTGTCATGTTGGCTGCCCACCCTACCAGTTGTGGTGGGTGTCATGTTGGCTGCCCACCCTACCAGTTGTGGCGGGTGTCATGTTGGCTGCCCACCCTACCAGTTGTGGTGGGTGTCATGTTGGCTGCCCACCCTACCAGTTGTGGTGGGTGTCATGTTGGCTGCCCACCCTACCAGTTGTGGTGGGTGTCATGTTGGCTGCCCACCCTACCAGTTGTGGTGGGTGGGTGTCATGTTGGCTGCCCACCCTACCAGTTGTGGTGGGTGTCATTGTTTTAAAAAAACCACTAACCAACCCTTTGTTTGTCGCGCTATTCATCGCTCTAAGCAACAGGCCGTTGATAACAGGGATCGTCTCTAACCCTTTCTGTTATTCTGTTAGTCCATCCAGCCCTTCCCCTCCACCCATTCCATCCCCCTCCCTCCCTCTTCCATTCTCCCTCCCCTTCCTATATCACCTCATCTATCATTCCATCCGCTTATCCTTCTAAAATATTCACCTTTGAACTATTGTCATTCCATCCATCTCTCTCTCTCTCTCTCTCTCTCTCTCTCTCTCTCTCTCTCTCTCTCTCTCTCTCTCTCTCTCTCTCTCTCTCTCTCTCTCTCTCTGTCCAACTCAATACCAGACATCCTTCACCCGTCTTCCCCTCCCTCCCTCCCTCCCTCCCTCCTTTCCCTCCCTCTGTGATCCACTCCGTCAACTCCACCCCGGTGGCACGGCTGAACTGCATGTCTCTTAATCTACCCCAAACGAGATCTATCAACCAGCAGTATGGTGACGGAGGGACAGTACCTGTCCCTCTCCCATACGGTCTGGCTAAGAAGGTTAATTGGGCCGACATATTTCACTGAGGGAGACTGACCTGGTAACAGAATGCGGGAAGATGGGGGCGTAAGAGCGTGGCCGCCACGCAGTGGTTTCGATGGTTGAAAAGTTAATGTCATTTGAAAGAACTTTGGACATTACTGCGCCGCCCGAACGGATGGAGTCATTGTTTACTTCCGTCTTAGTGGTCATCGGGTCGTCTCTTCTTCCTCCACTGTGATTATCAAGGTAGTTCAAGAGGCAGCTGTGCAAGTTGTGTGTCTCTGTCAGCTGGGAAGTTGAAGGTGTTAAATGCCTCTATGAATCAGATGGTCTCGCTTGCCTCTGTAAATCATGTGGGTTGGTAGGGGGGTCTGTGTGTCATCTTGTAGAGCTTTGTGAATTAGGTGGTCTTCTATGGCTCTGAGAATTAGGTGGTCTTCTATGGCTCTGAGAATTAGGTGGTCTTCGATAGCTCTGAGAATTAGGTGGTCTTCTATGGCTCTGAGCATTAGGTGGTCTTCTATGGTTCTGAGCATTAGGTGGTCTTCTATGGCTCTGAGAATTAGGTGGTCTTCTATGGCTCTGAGCATTAGGTGGTCTTCTATGGCTCTGAGAATTAGGTGGTCTTCTATGGCTCTGAGCATTAGGTGGTCTTCTATGGTTCTGAGCATTAGGTGGTCTTCTATGGTTCTGAGCATTAGGTGGTCTTCTATGGCTCTGAGAATTAGGTGGTCTTCTATGGCTCTGAGCATTAGGTGGTCTTCTATGGTTCTGAGCATTAGGTGGTCTTCTATGGCTCTGAGAATTAGGTGGTCTTCTATGGCTCTGAGCATTAGGTGGTCTTCTATGGCTCTGAGCATTAGGTGGTCTTCTATGGCTCTGAGAATTAGGTGGTCTTCTATGGCTCTGAGCATTAGGTGGTCTTCTATGGTTCTGAGCATTAGGTGGTCTTCTATGGCTCTGAGAATTAGGTGGTCTTCTATGGCTCTGAGCATTAGGTGGTCTTCTATGGTTCTGATCATTAGGTGGTCTTCTATGGCTCTGAGAATTAGGTGGTCTTCTATGGCTGAGAATTAGGTGGTCTTCGATAGCTATGAGAATTAGGTGGTCTTCGACAGCTCTGTGAATTAGGTGGTCTTCTATGACTACGAGAATCAGGTAGTCTTCGATAGCTCTATGAATTAGGTGGTCTTCGTTGGCTCTGAGAATTAGGTGGTCTTCTATGGCTATGAGAATTAGGTGGTCTTCTATGGCTCTGAGAATTAGGTGGTCTTCTATGGCTATGAGAATTAGGTAGTCTTCGATAGCTCTGTGAATTAGGTGGTCTTCTATGACTACGAGAATTAGGTAGTCTTCGATAGCTCTATGGATTAGGTGGTCCTCGTTGGCTTTGAGAATTAAGTGGTCTTCTTTGGCTCTCTGAATTAGGTGGTCTTTAATTGTTCTATGAATTAGGTGGTCTTCTGTAGTTCTGTGTCGTCTCGTATGGCTCTAAAGATTAGTTGGTCTTGTAGCGTCAAGAACAGGTGACTGTGCCTCAGAGGGAAATAACTTTCCTTGACACGCGTCTCCGCTCCATCTTTAGGAAAAGTAAAACAGGAGGGAAGCGTTTCCTACCGTCAGCTCCCACCCCTTTTCGTCGCCTTCCACGACATGCAGGGAATACGTGGGATGTATTCTTTATCCTCTATCCCCAAGGATATATATATATATATATATATATATATATATATATATATATATATATATATATATATATATATATATATATATATATATATATATATATATATATATATATATATATATATATATATATATATATATATATATATATATATATTTATATATATATGAAAATTCTGTTGATTAGATGGTGCTTGGAGTGAAGAGGTTTTGTGGACGAGATGGTTTTACAGAGAGAGAGAGAGAGAGAGAGAGAGAGAGAGAGAGAGAGAGAGAGAGAGAGAGAGAGAGAGAGAGACTCCATGTCGAAGGTTTCAGTCAAGGACAAAAGAAAAAGAACATAAATGAAGCATAGGGGAGGGCTAAAAACCAGGAGACGCAGGAGGAACAATAAAAGAAAAATGATCTAAGAGTTTCAAGACTGTAGAAAATTGCCTTTCAGAAGGGTCAGGAAAGTTAGGAAAAGGTAAAGAAGTCCAAAGTTTAGCCGTGTACAGAAAGAAGCAGAAATCGCAAAAGGCCAACTTTGAGTTACCAAAGGCAACATACCACCCGTGTGACACAGCTGCTTGCTATTGTGTGGCCAAGCCATTTCCGGTAGTCTAGCCAATCTCCTACGAGTTTGAACAGAAGTAATATCTATCTTAAGAGGAAAACAGAACCATCACTGAAGCATAAGACCTGTGGGTTAGACTCGAGACGGACTGGAAGAACAGATGATTCCCTCAAGGCATCATGTGAAGCTAAACCTTACCCATACATGATGAAGAATGCTCTATGTAAAGACGAAAGAGTCGTTTGCGCAATCGTAGCAAATGTATACAAAAGGGGAATGAATCTTCATCTTGTGAATAGGACTCTCATTTTCTTAGGGGCTGACTTAGCTACTCGTGTAAAATGGTGCTTCCCAAGATGGGGTTAAGATGTTCTGTCATACCAAAAACGTCAGTTGTGGAGAGAAGTGAAATCATAAAGCCACCAAAAGAAACAGGATGGTTGTGAGGCGTTTGGAAAGAGAGATGGACTCGGGTTTCCTGTTCGAATATGAGATGAGAGAGAGAGAGAGAGAGAGAGAGAGAGAGAGAGAGAGAGAGAGAGAGAGAGAGAGAGAGAGAGAGAGAGAGAGAGAGAGAGAGAGAGAGAGAGAGAGTCTTGTGAGAAGACGCATATTCTAGAGGCAGAAGTAAAAAATGAAATTTAGAAAAAAAAAAAGTGGAGGAATGTAACAGCGAGTCTTCAGCGTACGAGTGCACATGTTTATCTATCAGAGGAAGGAAGTCGTACGTAAAAGAACAAGAAGATAAGAGACAGGCCAGGATCCCGAGGGCCAACGCTGGTGTTGGAGGAAAAGGGGAAGACGTTGATCCAGAAACGATCAGAGAAGATGGGCCCACTAGAGACGACATTATTTATGAGGTAAACAAAACAAAGTTAGGGAAGCTTAGGAATTAGACTTAGTCGCATCTTTTCAAAACCTTTCTTACCATTGAGACTCACCTCTTTAAGATTCCCCAGTGTCATGCAGGGATAGTGATCAGATACCAGTGTCATACAGGGAGAGTGATCAGATACCAGTGAGATACGAAAGGATATGACCAGCGGATCATGCCCTTGCGAAAGACTGATCAATGATGAGGGAGACGACTGTGATGATTCATGAAGCCTTCCCCGTTGTCAAGCACTCATTGATGATGAGGGAGACGATTGTGAAGCTTCATGAAGCCTCTCCCTTACCAAGGACGCATTGATGATGAGGGAGACGATTGTGAAGCTTCATGAAGCCTCCCCCTTACCAAGGACGCATTGATGATGAGGGAGACGATTGTGAAGCTTCATGAAGCCTCCCCCTTACCAAGGACGCATTGATGATGAGGGAGACGATTGTGAAGCTTCATGAAGCCTCCCCCTTGCCAAGGACGCATTGATGATGAGGGAGACAATTGTGAAGCTTCATGAAGCCTCCCCCTTGCCAAGGACGCATTGATGATGAGGGAGACGATTGTGGCATATAATACGCACCAGGAAATGGGAGATTAGGAAAGAATACCTTTAACTGGGATGGTCTGTACAGAGGGGGAGAAACTGTGCTTCTGAGACAGAAGCGAGGCAGGAGAGTAAGCACCGGCGTATGTTTCGAGGAAGATTTCTTCAGTGATAACGGGGAGGGATACCAGCTGCTCCGTACGCCTTGCTCTTGTCCTGGGGAGAGAAGAGGTGCTAGCTGGAGTGCACGGGGAGATGATAACAGGGTGGCGGCATTGGATCACTAAGGCGCGCGTACGGAAGTCGAGAAAATGGCAGTCGTCTAAAAACTTTTTCAGGGAAAAAGAAAACGGAAATGTTGTAGTATCGTACGAAAGGAATGAAAAAGAAAAACTTGAGCGAAAGAAATTCTTAAAGACGTATTCAGCTAAAGATCAGTAAAGTCTATCAGCAGAAGATGATTAGACTTGAACACCCTTCCTTTGGGTAGAGGAACGGTTTCGTCTCACGAATAACATGTCTGCGATGATCACAGGTGACAGTGAAAGCTAATTGTGAGTCGAAGGAAGAAGGGTTGATTTACATCTCCTATTGTGTGGGTCATCTTTGCCGGGGAAATGGGTTCAGAATAGGAAGGGTAGAACAATGGGTTAAAGTAAGAAACAAGATGAAGAGGATATATATATATATATATATATATATATATATATATATATATATATATATATATATATATGTATATATATATATATATATATATATATATATATATATATATATATATATATAACTTGGAAAGGAAAAATGGGTATGTTTGAACAAATAGTGGTTCCAACAATGTTATATGGTTGCGAGGCGTGGGCTATAGATAGAGTTGTGCAGAGGAGGGTGGATGTGCTGGAAATGAGATGTTTGAGGACAATATGTGGTGTGAGGTGGTTCTATCGAGTAAGTAATGTAAGGGAAAGAGAGATGTGTGGTAATAAAAAGAGTGTGGTTGGGACAGCAGAAGAGAATGCTTTGAAATGGTTTGGTCACATGGAGAGAATGAGTGAGGAAAGATTGACCAAGAGGATATATGTGTCAGAGGTGGAGGAAAAGAGAAGTGGGAGACCAGATTGAAGGTGGAAAGATGGAGTGAAAAGATTTTGAGTGGTCGGGGCCTGAACATGCAGGAGAGTGAAATGCGTGCTCGGAATAGAGTGAAGTGGAACGATGTGGTATACCGGGGTCGACGTGCTGTCAATGGATTGAACCAGGGCATGTGAAGCGTCTGGGGTAAACCATGGAAAGTTTTGTGGGGCCTGAATGTGGAAAGGGAGCTGTGGTTTCGGTGCATTATACATGACAGCAAGAGACTAAGTGTGAACGAATGTGGCCTTTGCTGTCTTTTCCTAGCACTACCTCACGCACATGCGAGGGGAGGGGGTTTTCATTTCATGTGTGGCGGGGTGGCGACGGAAATGAATAAGGGCAGACAGTATGAATTATGTAAATGTGTATATATGTATATGTCTGTGTGTGTATATACATATGTACACTTTGAGATGTATAGTTATGTATATGTGTGTGTGTAGACGTGTATGTATATACATGCATATGTGGGTGGGTTGGGCCATTCTTTTGTCTGTTTCCTTGCGCTACCTCGCTAATAGGGGAGACAGCGACAAAGTATGATAAATAAATGAATATATATATATATATATATATATATATATATATATATATATATATATATATATATATATATATATATATATATTATTTTGTTTGTCGCTCTCCCGCGTTTGCGAGGTAGAGCAAGGAAACAGACGAAAGAAATGGCCCAACCCACCCCCATACACATGTATATACATACACGTCTACACACGCAAATATACATACCCATACATCTCAATGTACACATATATATACACACAGAGACATATACATATATACACATGCACACAATTCTCACTGTCTGCCTTTATTCAATCCCATCGCCACCTCGCCACACATGGAATAACATCCCCCTCCCCCTCATGTGTGCGAGGTAGCGCTAGGAAAAGACAACAAAGGCCACATTCGTTCACACTCAGTCTCTAGCTGTCATGCAATAATGCCCGAAACCACAGCTCCCTTTCCACATCTAGGCCCCACAGAACTTTCCATGGTTTACCCCAGACGCTTCACATGCCCTGATTCAATCCATTGACAGCACGTCGACTCCGGTATACCACATCGATCTAATTCACTCTATTCCTTGCCCGCCTTTCACCCTCCTGCATGTTCAGTCCCCGATCACTCAAAATCTTTTTCACTCCATCTTTCCACCTCCAATTTGGTCTCCCACTTCTCCTCGTTTCCTCCACCTCCGTCATATATATCCTCTTGGTCAATCTTTCCTCACTCATTCTCTTCATGTGCCCAAACCATTTCAAAACACCCTCTTCTGCTCTCTCAACCACACTCTTCTTATTTCCACACATCTCTCTTACCCTTACATTACTTACTCGATCAAATCACCTCACACCACATATTGTCCTCAAACATCTCATTTCCAGCACATCCACCCTCCTGCGCACTACTCTATCCATAGCCCACGCCTCGCAACCATACAACATTGTTGGAACCACTATTCCTTCAAACATACCCATTTTTGCTTTCCGAGATAATGTTCTCGACTTCCACACATTCTTCAACGCTCCCAGGATTTTCGCCCCCTCCCCAACCCTATGATTCACTTTCGCTTCCATGGTTCCATCCGCTGCCAGATCCACTCCCAGATATCTAAAATACTTTACTTCCTCCAGTTTTTCTCCATTCAAACTTACCTCCCAATTGACTTGACCCTCAACCCTACTGTACCTAATAACCTTGCTCTTATTCACATTTACTCTTAACTTTCTTCTTTCACACACTTTACCAAACTCAGTCACCAGCTTCTGCAGTTTCTCACATGAATCAGCCACCAGCGCTGCATCATCAGCGAACAACAACTGACTCACTTCCCAAGCTCTCTCATCCACAACACACTTCATACTTGCCCCTCTTTCCAAAACTCTTGCATTCACCTTCCTAACAACCCTATCCATAAACAAATATATATATATATATATATATATATTTTCTTTCTTTTAAACTATTCGCCATTTCCCGCGTTAGCGAGGTAGCGTTAAGAACAGAGGACTGGGCCTTTTTTGGAATATCCTCACCTGGCCCCCTCTGTTCCTTCTTTTGGAGAAAAAAAAAAAAAAACGAGAGGGGAGGATTTCCAGCCCCCCCGCTCCCTCCCCTTTTAGTCGCCTTCTACGACACGCAGGGAATACGTGGGAAGTATTCTTGATCCCCTATCCCCAGGGATAATATATATATATATATATATATATATATATATATATATATATATATATATATATATATATATATATATATATATATATATATATATATATATTATCCCTGGGGATAGGGGATCAAGAATACTTCCCACGTATATATATATATATATATATATATATATATATATATATATATATATATATATATATATATATATATATATATATATATATATATATATATATTATCCCTGGGGATAGGGGATTAAGAATACTTCCCACGTATTCCCTGCGTGTCGTAGAAGGCGACTAAAAGGGAAGGGAGCGGGGGGGCTGGAAATCCTCCCCTCTCGTTTTTGTTTTTTAATTTTCTGAAAGAAGGAACAGAGGGGGCCAGGTGAGGATATTCCAAAAAAGGTCCAGTCCTTTGTTCTTAACGCTACCTCGCTAACGCGGGAAATGGCGAATAGTTTAAAAGAAAAGAAAGATATATATATATATATATATATGTATATATATATATATATATATATATATATATATATATATATATATATATGATACATATATATATATATATATATATATATATATATATATATATATATATATATATATATATATATATATATATATATGAATATATATATAAATATATATATATATATATATATATATATATACGAATAAAGTGTATATGAACGCGCACCTTCATAGAACATACAAACCTCCAACAGCCAGGATCGAACCTGCGACCCCTTGTGCAAGAGGCAGGCATGCTAACCGTTAGGCTAAGGGACTGTATAATAGGATCAACTATTCGAAATACTAAGTACTCGAATACCCTTCGTCTCACAATGGTGAGCAACGGGGTCTATCGGTTGTTTCCGAACAGAACACATAGCCAGCTGATAGCGTTTTACAGAATCTAACTGTACAACGCGGAGTTATATGAATACGAATAAAGTGTATATGAACGCGCACCTTCATAGAACATACAAACCTCCAACATATATATATATATATATATATATATATATATATATATATATATATATATATATATATATATATATATATATATTTATTTTTTTATTATACTTTGTCGCTGTCTTCCGCGTTTGCGAGGTAGCGCAAGGAAACAGGCGAAAGAAATGGCCCAACCCCCCCCATACACATGTATATACATACGTCCACACACGCAAATATACATACCTACACACCTTTCCATGGTTTACCCCAGACGCTTCACATGCCTTGATTCAATCCACTGACAGCACGTCAACCCCGGTATACCACATCGCTCCAATTCACTCTATTCCTTGCCCTCCTTTCACCCTCCTGCATGTTCAGGCCCCGATCACACAAAATCTTTTTCACTCCATCTTTCCACCTCCAATTCGGTCTCCCTCTTCTCCTCGTTCCCTCCACCTCCGACACATATATCCTCTTGGTCAATCTTTCCTCACTCATTCTCTCCATGTGCCCAAACCACTTCAAAACACCCTCTTCTGCTCTCTCAACCACGCTCTTTTTATTTCCACACATCTCTCTTACCCTTACGTTACTCACTCGATCAAAAAACCTCACACCACACATTGTCCTCAAACATCTCATTTCCAGCACATCCATCCTCCTGCGCACAACTCTATCCATAGCCCACGCCTCGCAACCATACAACATTGTTGGAACCACTATTCCTTCAAACATACCCATTTTTGATTTCCGAGATAATGTTCTCGACTTCCACACATTCTTCAAGGCCCCCAGAATTTTCGCCCCCTCCCCCACCCTATGATCCACTTCCGCTTCCATGGTTCCATCCGCTGCCAGATCCACTCCCAGATATCTAAAACACTTCACTTCCTCCAGTTTTTCTCCATTCAAACTCACCTCCCAATTGACTTGACCCTCAACCCTACTGTACCTAATAACCTTGCTCTTATTCACATTTACTCTTAACTTTCTTCTTCCACACACTTTACCAAACTCAGTCACCAGCTTCTGCAGTTTCTCACATGAATCAGCCACCAGCGCTGTATCATCAGCGAACAACAACTGACTCACTTCCCAAGCTCTCTCATCCCCAACAGACTTCATACTTGCCCCTCTTTCCAAAACTCTTGCATTTACCTCCCTAACAACCCCATCCATAAACAAATTAAACAACCATGGAGACATCACACACCCCTGCCGCAAACCTACATTCACTGAGAACCAATCACTTTCCTCTCTTCCTACACGTACACATGCCTTACATCCTCGATAAAAACTTTTCACTGCTTCTAACAACTTTCCTCCCACACCATATATTCTTAATACCTTCCACAGAGCATCTCTATCAACTCTATCATATGCCTTCTCCAGATCCATGAATGCTACATACAAATCCATTTGCTTTTCTAAGTATTTCTCACATACATTCTTCAAAACAAACACCTGATCCACACATCCTCTACCACTTCTGAAACCACACTGCTCTTCCCCAATCTGATGCTCTGTACATGCCTTCACCCTCTCAATCAATACCCTCCCATATAATTTACCAGGAATACTCAACAAACTTATACCTCTGTAATTTGAGCACTCACTCTTATCCCCTTTGCCTTTGTACAATGGCACTATGCACGCATTCCGCCAATCCTCAGGCACCTCACCATGAGTCATACATACATTAAATAACCTTACCAACCAGTCAACAATACAGTCACCCCCTTTAGTAATAAATTCCACTGCAATACCATCCAAACCTGCTGCCTTGCCGGCTTTCATCTTCCGCAAAGCTTTCACTACCTCTTCTCTGTTTACCAAATCATTTTCCCTAACCCTCTCACTTTGCACACCACCTCGACCAAAACACCCTATATCTGCCACTCTATCATCAAACACATTCAACAAACCTTCAAAATACTCACTCCATCTCCTTCTCACATCACCACTACTTGTTATCACCTCCCCATTTGCGCCCTTCACTGAAGTTCCCATTTGCTCCCTTGTCTTACGCACTTTATTTACCTCCTTCCAGAACATCTTTTTATTCTCCCTAAAATTTAATGATACTCTCTCACCCCAACTCTCATTTGCCCTTTTTTTCACCTCCTGCACCTTTCTCTTGACCTCCTGTCTCTTTCTTTTATACATCTCCCACTCAATTGCATTTTTTCCCTGCAGAAATCGTCCAAATGCCTCTCTCTTCTCTTTCACTAATACTCTAACTTCTTCATCCCACCACTCACTACCCTTTCTAATCAACCCACCTCCCACTCTTCTCATGCCACAAGCATCTTTTGCGCAATCCATCACTGATTCCCTAAATACATCCCATTCCTCCCCCTATGAATATATAAACATGTTTACCAAACGGCGTCCTAGCTTCGTCTCTTCGATGTATATCAACTGACTGTTATATTTCTCTCTTGTGTCTCCCTTGATGATGTGATTATTACACGAAGGTGCACTTGGGAACTTTTCGTGTTTCATTTTCCCCGTGGACTCATAGGAATATCTTGATCACGCGCAAAATTGTGATCCTTTCCAATATATATATATATATATATATATATATATATATATATATATATATATATATATATATATATATATATATATATATATATATATATATGTATATACATATATAAGGCCACAAAGGCCATTTTCGTTTACACTCACTCTCTAGCTGTCATGTGCAATGCACCGAAACCACAGCTCCCCGTCCACATCTAGGCCCCACAAAACTTTCCATGGTTTACCTCAGACGCTTCACATGCCCTAGTTAATCCATTGACAGCACGTCGACCCCGGTATACCACATCGTTCCAATTCACTCTATTCCGAGCACGCCTTTCACCCTCCTCTATGTTCAGGCCCCGATCGCTCAAAATCTTTTTCACTCGATCCTTCCACCTCCAATTTGGCCTCCCACTTCTCCTCGTTTCCTCCACCTCCGACACATATATCCTCTTTGTCAATCTTTCCTCACTCATTTTCTCCATGTGACCAAACCATTTCAAAACACCCTCTTCTGCTCTCTCAACACACTCTTTTTATTACCACACATCTCTCTTACCCTTTCATTACTTACTCGATCAAACCACCTCACACCACGTATTGTCCTCAAACATTTCATTTCCAACACATCCACCCTCCTTCACACAACCTTATCAATAGCCCATGCCTCGCAACCATATAACATTGTTGGAATCACCATACCTTCAAACATACCAAGATAGCGTTCTCTCCTTCCACACATTCTTCAACGCTCCCAGAACCTTAGCCTCCTCCCCCACCTTGTGACTCACTTCCGCCTCCATGGTTCCATCCGTTGCCAAATACACTCCCAGATATCTAAAACACTTCACTTCCTCCAGTTTCCACTTAAACTTACCTCCCAGCTAACGTGTCCCTCAACCCTACTGAACATAATAACCTCGCTCATATTCACATTGATCAGGGTATTCAGTTGCTCGTACTGTCTCAGGTAACATTAAAGAAACCAATCATTATGAACGAAGGAAGCAAGGGCTTCTTCGTCTCTCCATCAACCACCTCCTCGGTTGGATTTCACCGACTCCGCTGATGTCTATGATGGCATTCTACCCACGTAACAGACCTCAGGTTGAGGCTGTGGAAGGTGATACCATGATCTCATGGCAGTTCATCTAGATAGTCGATGAACATAATCAAGTCTGTGGAGGTAAGAGAGTAGTGGGTACTATAAATAGTGGTTATTGGAGGACAGATCTCGAAGCCAGACTATGCTCAGACAAGTTCTAGAGACTCGAGGCTCCACGAGGCATGCAACAGGTGTGGTGGTGTCGGTATGAAATATATAGAAGACCACAAACACAGTCCTTTTGAAAGGAAATCGTAGGTGCGAGGGTGTGTGGTTAGACGAGCGAAAGAAATTTATCAAAAATATCATCAGGGAGTTTAGTCACTCACAGAAGATCGGCACTGGAAGCACTAGCCAGATGGTGATCAACAGGAGAAAAAGAAGTTAGTAGGAAAGAAGCGAATGTGGGTGTAATCAGAGGAATACGAGACAGGTTTCTAGATAGACTGAGTAAGAGATTAAACCTGTATAGAGTTTCCTTTACATATCATGAAGACTCCCAGTGTTAGAGGCATCTCAGCAGCTGCCTCCCTCACCAACCATGTAAGGAGGGCAGGCTGCCTGCCAGGCGCACGACGCAGTCACCTGGTACGGACCAGCTCAGACACCAGAGCCGGACTGACGAGCTAGGTGAACTAGGCTATCTCTCGTCTCTTACGGGTCTTGATTCGTAACGCATCGAATCACACGATCAGCCAATCAGGTCACTCATTTATATATGACCGTCTGGTGAACAACTAAACGATCAGCCGGCCAATAGTATCGTTATCTCACAACAACCATTTTACATCTAACGACCTAAAATTTTACTCATTCAACATTTTCTTCTAGTGGCCAGTATGATTATACAAATACGTTTAATTTCCCTCATGCCCACTCCGTCCTATTTCATAATCATCACCTGACTCTTTGTTCCTCATTACACTCAGAGAAAAGAATAAATCCCTCCGACTTAAGACTTACCAACAGCTTGATGCAACGGATGTGAATCATTTCGTAATTGCATTCTGATTATAAATATTACGAAAAGAGGCAAATTACATTTGCTTTGCACCGTATTTTGTAGCAACACGTTGATGTGATTCACAGAGAAAAAAAAAAAAAAAAATATATATATATATATATATATATATATATATATATATATATATATATATATATATATATATATATATATATTTGCTTTGTCGCTGTCTCCCGCGTTTGCGAGGTAGCGCAAGGAAACAGACGAAAGAAATGGCCCAACCCACCCCCATACAACATGCATATACATACGTCCACACACGCAAATATACATACCTACACAGCTTTCCATGGTTTACCCCAGACGCTTCACATGCCCTGATTCAATCCACTGACAGCACGTCAACCCCGGTATACCACATCGATCCAAGTCACTCTATTCCTTGCCCTCCTTTCACCCTCCTGCATGTTCAGGCCCCGATCACACAAAATCTTTTTCACTCCATCTTTCCACCTCCAATTTGGTCTCCCACTTCTCCTCGTTCCCTCCACCTCCGACACATATATCCTCTTGGTCAATCTTTCCTCACTCATTCTCTCCATGTGCCCAAACCATTTCAAAACACCCTCTTCTGCTCTCTCAACCACGCTCTTTTTATTTCCACACATCTCTCTTACCCTTACGTTACTTACTCGATCAAACCACCTCACACCACACATTGTCCTCAAACATCTCATTTCCAGCACATCCATCCTCCTGCGCACAACTCTATCCATAGCCCACGCCTCGCAACCATACAACATTGTTGGAACCACTATTCCTTCAAACATACCCATTTTTGCTTTCCGAGATAATGTTCTCGACTTCCACACATTCTTCAAGGCTCCCAGGATTTTCGCCCCCTCCCCCACCCTATGATCCACTTCCGCTTCCATGGTTCCATCCGCTGCCAGATTCACTCACAGATATCTAAAACACTTTACTTCCTTCAGTTTTTCTCCATTCAAACTTACCTCCCAGTTGACTTGACCCTCAACCCTACTGTACCTAATAACCTTGCTCTTATTCACATTTACTCTTAACTTTCTTCTTTCACACACTTTACCAAACTCAGTCACCAGCTTCTGCAGTTTCTCACATGAATCAGCCACCAGCGCTGTATCATCAGCGAACAACAACTGACTCACTTCCCAAGCTCTCTCATCCCCAACAGACTTCATACTTGCCCCTCTTTCCAAAACTCTTGCATTTACCTCCCTAACAACCCCATCCATAAACAAATCAAACAACCATGGAGACATCACACACCCCTGTCGCAAACCTACATTCACTGAGAACCAATCACTTTCCTCTCTTCCTACACGTGCACATGCCTTACATCCTCGATAAAAACTTTTCACTGCTTCTAACAACTTACCTCCCACACCATATATTCTTAATACCTTCCACAGAGCATCTCTATCAACTCTATCATATGCCTTCTCCAGATCCATAAATGCTACATACAAATCCATTTGCTTTTCTAAGTATTTCTCACATACATTCTTCAAAACAAACACCTGATCCACACATCCTCTACCACTTCTGAAACCACACTGCTCTTCCCCAATCTGATGCTCTGTACATGCCTTCACCCTCTCAATCACTACCCTCCCATATAATTTACCAGGAATACTCAACAGACTTATACCTCTGTAATTTGAGCACTCACTCTTATCCCCTTTGCCTTTGTACAATGGCACTATGCACGCATTCCGCCAATCCTCAGGCACCTCACCATGAGTCATCCATACATTAAATAACCTTACCAACCAGTCAATAATACAGTCACCCCCTTTTTTAATAAATTCCACTGCAATACCATCCAAACCTGCTGCCTTGCCGGCTTTCATCTTCCGCAAAGCTTTTACTACCTCTTCTCTGTTTACCAAATCATTTTCCCTAACCCTCTCACTTTGCACACCACCTCGACCAAAACACCCTACATCTGCCACTCTATCATCAAACACATTCAACAAACCTTCAAAATACTCACTCCATCTCCTTCTCACATCACCACTACTTGTTATCACCACCCATTTGCGCCCTTCACTGAAGTTCCCATTTGCTCCCTTGTCTTACGCACTTTATTTACCTCCTTCCAGAACATCTTTTTATTCTCCCTAAAATTTAATGATACTCTCTCACCCCAACTCTCATTTGCCCTCTTTTTCACCTCTTGCACCTTTCTCTTGACCTCCTGTCTCTTTCTTTTATACATCTCCCACTCAATTTCCCTGCAAAAATCGTCCAAATGCCTCTCTCTTCTCTTTCACTAATAATCTTACTTCTTCATCCCACCACTCACTACCCTTTCTAATCAACCCACCTCCCACTCTTCTCATGCCACAAGCATCTTTTGCGCAATCCATCACTGATTCCCTAAATACATCCCAATCCTCCCCCACTCCCCTTACTTCCATTGTTCTCACCTTTTTCCATTCTGTACTCAGTCTCTCCTGGTACTTCCTCACACAAGTCTCCTTCCCAAGCTCACTTACTCTCATCACCCTCTTCACCCCAACATTCACTCTTCTTTTCTGAAAACCCATACAAATCTTCACCTTAGCCTCCACAAGATAATGATCAGACATCCCTCCTGTTGCACCTCTCAGCACATTAACATCCAAAAGTCTCCCTTTCGCGACTATATATATATATAGTCGTAGAATATAGAACTCTTTGCTGTATTGGAAGTTTTAAGGCGGTGGAATAAATTCTTCCTTTTTATGTATGCATCTTCTTTTTATATATTCGGTGAGGGGTGGGTAACAGCGGTCCTAAAGCTCTTACCATGTAAATTGGAGAAGAGGTAAGGTGGGTGGGTTAGTCTCCACAACTTGTTGCGAGAGAAAATGGGAACAGTGATGGGTGACTCTTACCAAAGATCTGGTTATAGCCACCCCACTCCACTGACATAGAGATGTGAGGAAGGACATTATTCATCAAGCAACATTATCTTTAAGAAATATTAAGAAAAAGAAAGAAAAATCATCTTCATGTCTTCAAGAAGAACTCTGTCAAGTATTGCTGATGAAGACGAATTACGAGGAAAAAGAAAAAGGAGTTTGATACTCATCGTTGTCCTCGTGTCACCCAAGGCCATCTTGAGGGAGATCCTGCCGACCTTCAAGCATGGCTGACACCGTCGTCCGGATACAGGTTCTTACTGTTCTCCTCCCAGCGACTTAGATAAGTGCTACGTGTAGAAGACCTCCTCCCCTTTCTATCTTACTGGGGCTGGGGCTGTGGTATCTTTGGGGCTATGGTCTCTTTGGGGCTATGGTCTCTTTGGGGCTATGGTCTCTTCGTGTCTATGGTCTCTTCCACCGTGAACACACGTTCGAGCCTCACATTGCGTCCCTCACATATCTATAGATCATCCCTACACACTTCTTCCCTCTCAGTTCCTTGTCCTGATTACCTGCTGCTAAACTGTTGATTATCTTCTGACGAGTTTATGGGGAACGCTTCGGGTTTCCTCCTGACTTGTGTACAATATTCTTTTCAGAATGTCTTTGTTCCTCATGTCTTATTTTCCTATAACTCGTGTGTGTGTGTGTGTGTGTGTGTGTGTGTGTGTGTGTGTGTGTGTGTGCGTGCTTCGAGGAGAAGGTTTTACATATATTTTTTTCCATGCCTCTTAACCTTGTTCATACACCGTGGCTTTACCTTTAGTGTGCGTTGAGATGCAACACCTAGATTTGCATCAGGGGAAGATGAACATCTAGGTCTGCAGTGAGCAGGCCAGCTCCTTTGCCCCCGTCCAGGACTCGCGCTGGTCGCAAGGCTAACAAGTGCGTGTGTGTGTGTGTGTGTGTGTGTGTGTGTGTGTGTGTGTGTGTGTGTGTGTATGTAGTACTGAGGGGAGAAAAGACACGTCGTAGTCCTGAGGGCCTGACCCGTGTCCCTATCTGTTGCTATTTTTTTCTTAACCTTGAGAGAGGAAGGACAAAAATATCAAACCAACTCCAGAACTAAATTACAACTGCAGGAAAATATTGACAACACAGAAACAACATTTTTAAGTCAAATGTTTCATGCTGAAAGTTACAAAAAAAAGGTCCTACAAACAAAAAAATGTCCCGCAAATAAAAGATGAAAAAAGCGTCCCACAAACAAACGGGAGAAAGTTAGGGATATTGTTGCTGGACTCTTGATCAAAGTTCTACTAACGTAAAGCCAAATTTCCTGCTCTCAAATGATAGGGCTAAAATCTTTTTTGTCAGTGGTAAAGATAGTTGAAAATTCCATAGATTATGACATTGAAAATAGACTTTAATGTATTTCCATGAATTACTACAAGAGATATAGCCAGCGTAGATGAGACACTATGTGTCTTAATTACTTCATAAAAAAATGTGTTTGACAAAATAAGAACGGTAACATGTATATCATGAATGAACATGTTATGGAAAACTCTCTCTCTCTCTCTCTCTCTCTCTCTCTCTCTCTCTCTCTCTCTCTCTCTCTCTCTCTCTCTCTCTCTCTCTCTCGTTCTATATATATATATATATATATATATATATATATATATTTTTTTTTTTCATACTATTTGCCATTTCCCGTGTTAGCGAGGTAGCGTTAAGAACAGAGAACTGGGCCTTAGAGGGAATATCCTCACCTGACCCCCTTCTCTGTTCCTTCTTTTGGAAAATTAAAAAAAAAAAAAAAAAAAAAAAAAAACTATTCGCCATTTCCCGCATTAGCGAGGTAGCGTTAAGAACAGAGGACTGGGCCTTTGAGGGAATACCCTCACCAGGCCCAAATCTGTTCCTTCTTTTGGAAAAAAAAAAAAGAAAAAAAAACGAGAGGGGAGGATTTCCAGCCCCCGCTCCCTCCCCTTTTAGTCGCCTTCTACGACACGCAGGGAATACGTGGGAAGTATTCTTTCTCCACTATCCCCAGGGATAATAATATATATATATATATATATATATATATATATATATATATATATATATATATATATATATATATATATATATATATATAAATTTTCTTTTTCTTTCAAACTATTCGCCATTTCCCGCGTTAGCGAGGTAGCGTTAAAACAGAGAACTGGGCCTTTGAGGGAATATCCTCACCTGGCCCCCTTCTCCGTTCCCTCTTTTGGAAAATTAAAAGAAATAATGAGAGGGGAGGATTTCCAGCCCCCGCTCCTCCCCTTTTATTCGCCTTCTACGACACGCAGGGAATACGTGGGAAGTATTCTTTCTCCCCTATTCCCAAGTGAGGATATTCCCTCTAAGGCTCAGTCCTCTGTTCTTAACGCTACCTCGCTAACGCGGGAAGTGGCGAATATGTATGAAAAAGAAATGTGTGTGTGTGTGTGTGTGTGTGTGTGTGTGTGTGTGTGTGTGTGTATTCCAAGAGGTGAGAATGATGCGCTGGATACGGTAATTGCATGTAACCACGAGGAGAATGAAACACGATAAGTTCCCAAGTGCACTTTCGTGTAATGATCACATCGTCATGAGAGATTCAAGAACAAGATAGAAGACGTAGAACAGTCAGTTGATATACAAGGAAGAGACGTAGTTAAGACGCCATTGGTAAACAAGTGTTACCGGATGGTGGTGTTCGGGTTGGTGGTGTTCGGGTCTGACAATATCCCTGTCATGGAATCCATATTATGTGGACAGGATAGAGAACTTTTTTCTTTTGAATTTCACCTTCAAGAAAGCTATCCGGTTTGTAAAGACCTTCATTGATATTAATGTCACAATTCTTTGTGTATTTGATAACAGAAGATTTAGTGACATTTCTCTTGGTAAGGGAGTTACAGTTGATAAATGAATCAGCGTTGCTCCAGTCAATACAATGGTCATAATTTTTCACATGATTAAACATAGCATTTGATTCTTGTCCTGTTCTAATACTATATCTATGTTGCTTATGTCTAACATGAAGATCCTTACCAGTCTGCCCAACATAAAACATATTACAGTTTTTGCAGGGAATTCTGTAAACAAACCCTGCAGAATTTTCTAGTTAGTTTTGATAGAGATATTCTTTATAGTATTGTTATTGCTGACGGCTACATTCACATAAAAGGATTTGAGCACCCTGGGAAGTAATATCGAATTATCGCTAAAAGGAAGAACTAAAAGATTCTTGGTACTAAGAGGAGGTTTGTATCTAACTCTATAAAATGATTTCTTTGCCAGCTTTACGGATTCATCAGTGGATGATCTAGGATACTTTGATTTGGATCCATTAGAATACATCTTCTCACACTCATCATCAATAAATTCCGGACTGCATATACGTAATGCCCTAAGGAACATGGTTTTTCTACATGTTCTCTGTTTCCCAAAGCAATACTTCCTTTCTAATCGAACCATTTCAGTAGTTGTTTATGGCGCAATGTCTCTCTCTTATCCTATTGACTCTGGTGTTCCTTGAAGCCCTCTGCCTCATCACGTCTCTCTATCATCTGCCCATAAATGATCCTCTCACATCAAGTGCTGGCCTTAATTAGCTCTTGGGCTAATGATTCCACCTTCCCTCCCCACCTCAGTATAATGCTCGTTCTCTCTTTCCCGCACTGATCACATCTCGTCTCTCATTTCCGACCCACGCAGCATCTCGGAAAGGGGAAGCTGTGACGTTGTTGAATTCATTAGTGATAAGTGATATTTCTTCTCTCTCTCTCTCTCTCTCTCTCTCTCTCTCTCTCTCTCTCTCTCTCTCTCTCTCTCTCTCTCTCTCTCTCTCTCTCTCTCTCTCTCTCTCTCTCTCTCTCTCTCTCTCTCGGATGCCTTTCAAAACATCACGACTCAACTGCGTAATACCATTAGTATGTTGTGTAAAGCCACAACCTCCACTCCGTCCTGGAAACCCCATAGAATCAGTATGAGAAAAGTTGCTTCCAGAAAACTTAGGTTGGTATACAAGTGCTGTGATTATGTCTCTGATGGACAGCTGATCTATATCAATATGGGTTATGATCACTCTAGTAAGGGGTGTTTCTCAGATGTCTAGAAGTGGTTCTTCCTCCGCTTCCTAGTTAGTGAGAGTGGGGTCAATAACCTTTCGTTGCATCATTTCTTCGGGAATCACCTCTCTGCAACCATCCCTTTCTGTACGCCCTACAGTTGCCTCCCTCTCCCTGTTCTACGGGTATCATTTTAGCAACTGCTCTCGTGAACTGTACGCTTCTGTTCCTTTGCCACCTGCTGCAAGCATGTGGCTGCTGCTTCCCATAGTTTTTTTATGGGGATTGGACACACGAGGATTGACCGTTATGATACCTCCTTCGTTCCCCGAAGAGCTGAGCTGTGGAATTCTCTTCCTTATTGCGGCTTTTCCTCTCTTTGTATAACCTTTCATTCCTTAAGTCAGGTGCTTTAAACACCTGAAGAGAGGAACCCTGATTAATCTCTTCATTCTTTCTCCTCTCATCTCTTCTTTTCACTCGAGATGGCCTTTGATTAGGGTTATTTCTCTTTGCCTCTGCCATGTCGATCGCTTCACAGAACCAGAAAAAACTTTTTTGGAAACGCCAGAATGTCCGACAGAGATTTCTAAAAGTGTAGATATTGTGGACAGACAATCAGTTACCAGCGTTCAACCATGGAAGTTGTCATGACTATAACACTAATCCTTTCCTATCAACACCAAAGCTGTAAGAATTATGCAATTAACTATAAGTATAATCAGTTTGTAAATACCGTTGTAAATTAACTATCTCATGACATACCTAGTCCCCAGTCTATTTCTGTTTCATTGAAATTGACATTTATGATGTATGGAGTGATTACTTCAGGTAGATGAATGCATGTTGTATAACACGGTCGACTGATCTGATCTTGGGGGAAAGACTTTCTGAGCTGGAAATTCCAAGGATTATGAATGATTTTTTGTAAAGCCAACTCACTCGTTACAATTGCTTTGTTCGAGCTTCTCATACATAAGATATTTCACACAGTTACTGTGTGTGTGTATATATATATATATATATATATATATATATATATATATATATATATATATATATATATATATATATATATATATATATATATCAATATGTGAATTGTGTGCATGTGTATATATGTATGTGTCGCAAACGCGGGAGACAGCGACAAAGCAAAATAAATAAATATAAATAAATATTTATATATATATATATATATATATATATATATATATATATATATATATATATATATATATATATAGATAGATATATATATATATATATATATATATATATATATATATATATATATATATATATATATATATATATATATATATATATATATATATATATATATATATATATATTTATATATATATATATATATATATATATATATATATATATATATTTTCATTTTTTTTTTCTAATTTTCCAAAAGAAGGAACAGAGGGGGGCCAGGTGAGGATATTCCACAAAGGCCCAGTCCTCTGTTCTTAACGCTACCTCGCTAATGCGGGAAATGGCGGATAGTTTAAAAGAAAAAAGTTTAAAAGAAATATATAGATAGATAGATATATATATATATATATATATATATATATATATATATATATATATATATATATATATATATATATATATATATATATATATATATATATATATGTATATATATATATATATATATATGTATATATATATATATATATATATATATATATATATATATATATATATATATATATATATATATATATATTCTTGCACGCTGTTACAATTTCTTCCTTTAGCACTCGTCTCGGTCTATGTGCTGAGCGTATTGGTCGCTACACTTCAGCAGCCTTGCCTCAGCCAGAAGGAAAGATTTGCTTTTCGTAATGACTGGTAATCAGGCAGACGCATTAAAGCAGGATAGTCTCTGCCTGGCGCTCCGTGCATCATCAGGAAGACAACTGTAACAGAGTTATCTCATGATTCATCAGACCTTAACTAGGAGGGAGCATAATGCACAACGATGTGTATTTGAGTTTAGCGGTTGATAAATGAGCGGGGAGCGTGTGGCAACGCCTGGCAGGAGCCGTGTTTATTCAATGGTTCGGGATAATACTAAATTTGCTCGGACGTACGAACGGCCAAATCAATTAATTCCCTTCACTGTAATTGATGGGAATATATTCAAACATGGCTCCCGCCTCCATCGCCATCGCATGAAATACGATCATGTAATATTTTCAGAATAGAAATTCGGTGTTGTCCCAAGTTTTTTTTTTTTTCCTGGACTGTTGTGCGCATTGTACAAAAAAAAAAATCTCTTTTTTTTGTCTTTTTTTTTATCTTTTTGTATTGGGTTCAAGTGGACTGACGAAGGTAAACTTGGTGTCCGTCTTACCACACCAGGGACTGGCGCAAGGGGAAACCCCAGGAGGGTTTACAGACGACGGAGGTGTGTGAGTGAGGAGGTCTGAGTGTGAGGGGTCTGTCGTCAGGAGAGACTCTACCTACATCCGGCTTGAGACGACGAAGGTCGGGGTAACGCGAGCTGGCCGTCGCTGTGTTTCGCGTTCAGTCTAGTGTATATTTCATGGGTCTTGTGTTTCACGGTCGGGAGGTAAGTCGGGTTCTGATGCTAGGTGTGAGTTACTGATGCTAGGTGTGAGTTGCTGATGCTAGGTGTGAGTTACTGAGGTCATTCCCAACGCAGGTGAAACTCATTGCCCACCAGTGGTCTGAGATGGTCTTCGCAGGTCCATGGAGTGAGAGTGATCGGGTGAGAGTAGATGGGTGGTCATAGTAAGAGTAGACTAGTGATAGAGGGTCAGCGGATTGATAGTGATATCATTCTTTTTTCCCCCCGAGTGACCGAGAAGAGCAAGGGAGCGCATGTGGTACACACACACACACACACACACACACACACACACACACACACACACACACACATACAAGCCCTCCCTGTAGTCGGATTGGCCTCAGGTGTTGGACTGTGGCTCAATGAGTCTTACCAACAAAGGAGGACGTAATCTGGGGGTAACGAAGAGCCTAATTGTCCCTAATCACAAGACTGTCATAACATTGGGCACTTAGAGACTGGTATAATCAAGCGGAACCTGCGTTCTATGTAAAACGTCAACGAGGCAGATCGAGCGTTCTTAGGGTTGAGGCTCGTTCGTCAGAGTCAGTCGAGGAGGGAGAAGGTTCTTGGAGAAGGGCGGTCGTGGTTCAACGACGCGAGGTCGTGTCGCGTGTCGTCTCGACCAGAAGTCGTGCAGGTAGAAGCGGGAGAGAGAGAGAGAGAGAGAGAGAGAGAGAGAGAGAGAGAGAGAGAGAGAGAGAGAGAGAGAGAGAGAGAGAGAGAGGTGATGGCTGTCATAGGTCGTACATGCTGGGGATGACGGACAGACAACCTGCTGCATGTGGAGGGAGAGAGAGATAGCGAGAGGGTGTTTGTGTTCCCAGGTGAGGGAGGCGCCGCTGTAGTGGGCGTATAGTAAGGTATCGAAGTCAGGCATCGAACTCGACGGTTGGTGAATCCAGCTATACTGCACGGCCACCCCCGGCCAACTACACCAGTGGGTGTTCACATTTACCAGTTGAATTAATTTCGTGTGTTGTAACGATGGAGTGGGAGGGGGAAGAGGAGATCACTCCACCAGTGCAGCCTAAGGTCATGGTCTGCTTTGTTAATGGATTTACATGATCCAATGTGATGTGGTACTCGGCCAGGCTCGACAAATTGGGGCATTCAAGTCTACGGCGTGTAGAGCACACTAACCTGACTCTAATTAACATTATCACTCAGTTGGACTGACTTCCCTCGTCTCGTCTTGTCCACTGGGCCGCCCCTCCACATGCTGCCTGAGACATAACATAAAGTGGACGATTCCAGTTGGAACTCAACCATCGTATATTGTTTTCGCAAGAGAGGATGAGGGAAAGCTGCCACTTATTTCTGTGCGGATAGATGGATAGCTAGATAGAGAGATTCATAGATGTTGACTGTTCTTCCGTATGTAGATGAGAATAATGATAAATCAACACAGACTTAAGATGCGGTGA
This sequence comes from Panulirus ornatus, assembly GCF_036320965.1. Lineage (NCBI taxonomy): Eukaryota > Metazoa > Arthropoda > Malacostraca > Decapoda > Palinuridae > Panulirus > Panulirus ornatus. The sequence goes on along the minus strand of NC_092242.1, from coordinate 18,747,478 downwards.
TATCTGATCTGGATGGAACAAACTGCCTCTGTCTGCCAGGACAGAAGGGAGTATATCACGGTCGGGATGTTTGAGGTGGCCAGTAGAAAGATGGAAGGGGAGATAGGCGGTGGGAGACATACAGATGGGGGGATATGGTGGATGGAAGGAAAAAAGATGACTAGAGAGATAGATGACAGTAGAGGGTAGGAGAGATAGATGACTGGAAGTATATTGGGGATATATATCATAGGAGATCCTAATTACATGGGTCAGGGAGAATACTGGACGCATATATCAGGGGGCATACCAGGGATATATATCAGGGGGATGTTGGGTACATATGTTAGGGAGGGCACTTGAGACATATACCAGATATATATATATATATATATATATATATATATATATATATATATATATATATATATATATATATATATATATATATATATATATATATATATATATGTATATATATATATATATATATATATATATATATATATATATATATATATATATATATAAGAGGGGGTACTAGGTACATATATCGCGGGGGGAGGGGTAGATACTGAGAACAAGAAATATAAATAATCTGACAAACTATGAAGGTGATGAAACAGATTTGATATTAATGAACATTTATGATCTTTATACTCGACGTCGTTTACACCTACCACCCCCAACCCTCACCTCATCCCACCCTCCATCTCTCAATCTCTCTCGCCTCGTCGTTCCTGGAAATTGGGAAACGTACTCAAGAGACCTTTTCCTCGGAATTCCCCTTTTGAAACGTTGCGTATCACGGGCACACGTGGATATAACGTTGCTCTCGAGGATTTCATTTCAGCTGCTGCTCTAAACACAGACATTCAACTCCGTCAGAATTGTGCATTGCAGCCAATCTTGGAGTTTAGTGGAATATCAGAAAGGTTAAAGAATGAGGTGAAATAGGATTTGCCACACAGAAAGATATACTGGGATGCTGTAAGAACATGTGACCCAAGAATAAAGATATTACATGAACATGAAGCTGCAAAAAAAAAAAGAAAAAAAAAGAAAGTCAGGAGAGAACTGCATAAACAAAGCGAGGCAAACACATATCAGCTGTCACAAACACAGGAGATACAAACACCTGAGAAGTTTGCTGAGTGCAGAGTAAACATCACATAATTGCAAGGTCCGATTACAATCCAAAATTTTCCTCACCTCTTGTTTAAACCCACGGGACACTACAGATAGGCTATGTCTGTACACTCTGTGTCTGCTGGAAATGGTTTGGAACCATACTGGATTTTGGGTACGAACGTACTGGTATAGGGCAAGAATTACACACACACACTCACACACACACACACACACACACACACGACAAAAGGAAGAGTTGATTGCTGGAATCAAGGAATGGTTCATCAAGGTATGAAGGCTGGACAAGGGTGGATAGACGTAGGTTATGGGAAATCAACGTACGTAAGAGTCTTATGGACAGGAGTCTTCAACGCTACGATAAGCAAGGCTGATAGAGGTGTGAGGGATCGGAAGACTGTGGACCATACAGTATACCAAACTATCCAGAGGCTCTTATTGCCAGGGACCACGTTAGCAACCTTAGCATTAGAACGTCCTTCACTGGTATCAATTTTACTACGTCTGAGACACGAACGAGATATTAGTTTATAACTTTAGGAACCAATTTACTCATGCCATTCATTATCTGTTATTTCAAGTATAATGTTAATTATTTGCCGTCGAGTAAGAGAGTATTTGTAAGGCCCGATGAGGTTGATTTACACAGATCTTGTGGCATAGCTTCAGTGGTGATAGGAACCTGTTTGACAAAGCAGGCCCGTATGTAAATAGGGGTTGGCACTCTATGACTAGGGTAGGATTCCAGTGGCACGAAAAAGTAATCAGTGAGTTTCCTGGAGCGAGGTAAGAAGAGGTGAGCAACCCGGGATATCTTCTGTCAGGCTTGTTAAGCGATTCCACTTCTGACGAATCAGGTATGATCCCAATGGGATCTGAGAACCAAGGTCATGTCACAACTGGGACACCAAGATATCCTCATGTCTTATATCTCTGAACTTGAAAGTAAGCTCCCGACGAAGTGCTGCATCGTAAAAGATCCCTAAGGAAAAAAGCTACATGGCCTAGAAAATTAAACTAAATATCAAGAAATTACGCATACGTGTCTATCTACCGAGCTCAGGACCAGAGAACAGGGGACGACTCTTGAGCAAATGATATCCACAACATTGTAAAAAAAAAAGCGGAATTTAATCCTCCATTAGAGTGAAAGAGCAGTGTCAATATGTGAGACTTCTTTCTTTTTTTCTGTTTTGAGATGACGCAGTCGATATTTCTGATCAAGAGAAACATATAGAAACAAATGAAGATCAGAGCTCGGCGCGCCTGACAGGGGTGCGCGAACTTATCCCCACGGCCGACCCCCAGGGTTACATCTTTCCCTGAGCCGGTTATTGCCGTTCTCGGTCTCCCTAAGAGGATCTGGACTCCATAAATAACTTGGGACACATTAAATCAGGATGAGGATTTACTTTATGACATTCACCTTCGCTCTGGTTCCGGGCAAACTCTCGGGCCAGGTGGCTGGAGTTCAAACTGTGCATATCTAGCTGGACTGTTGACAGAAGGGAGGGACGGCTGCTGAAATGCGAAGCAGCGCTCCAGGAGGGACTTGATGGAGGGGTCTTTAGAGTGTAGGAAAAACACCTTGGGGTGTGGCGGCCACAGGGGGGTGAGGGAGCGGAAGTTTAGGGAGCACTAGGGAGTGTGTGGAGAGAGGGAGATATCGTCTGGCGGGACGAAGGTGGTGTATTTTTGGAAGTGTCGTTGTCCTGTCGATGGCACGGGCTTATGAGTGAGAATGTGTGGAACAAACTGTATGTGTTGGGAAGGAAATGTTTCTGAGGGCAGTAATGATATTGTGAGAGGAGGGCTGATCGAGCACGTAAAGAGAGAGAGAGAGAGAGAGAGAGAGAGAGAGAGAGAGAGAGAGAGAGAGAGAGAGAGAGAGAGAGAGAGAGAGAGAGAGAGAGAGAGAGAGAGAGAGAGAGAGAGAGAGAGAATTTCTCATACATTCTTCAAAGCAAACACCTGATCCACACATCCTCAACCACTTCTGAAACCACACTGCTCCTCCCCAATCTGATGCTCTGTACATGGCTTTACCCTATCAGTCAATACCCTCCCATATAATTTCCCTGGAATACTCAACAAACTTATATCTCTGTAATTTGAACGCTCACCTTTATCCCCTTTTGTACAATGGCACTATGTATGCACTCCGTCAATCCTCAGGCACCTCACCATGAACCATACATACACTGAATATCCTTACCAACTGGTCAACAACAGTCACCCCCCTTTTTTGATAAATTCCACTGCAATACCATCCAAACCCGCTGCCTTGCCGGCTTTCGTCTTCCGCAATGCTTTCACTACCTCTTTGTCTACCAAACCATTCTCCCTGACCCTCTAACTTCGCAAACCTCCTCGATCAAAACACCCTCTATCTGCCACTCTATCATCAAGCACATTCAACAAACCCTCAAGATACTCACTCCATCTCCTCAGTTCACCACTACTTGTTATTACTTCCCCATTAGCCCCCTTCACCAATGTTCCCATTTGTTCTCTTGCCTTACGCACTTTATTTACCTATTTACCTCTTTCCAAAGCATCTTTTCATTCTCCCTAAAATTAATGATATCTCTCACCCCAACTCTCATTTGCCCTCTATTTCACCTCTTGTACCTTTCTCTTGACCTCCTGCCCCTTTCTTTTATACATCTCCCAGTCATTCGATGGATTTGTATGTAGCATTTATGGATTTGGAGAAGTCATATGATAGAGTTGATAGAGATGCTCTGTGGAAGGTATTAAGAGTATATGGTGTTGGAGGTAAGTTGCAAGAAGCAGTTAAAAATTTTATCATGCTTTTATATGTACATGTGGTGCGCGTGATCTTGTATATGCAGGTATTCCACAGGAAAATGAAGCATGATAGATTCATATCATCAGAGGATATACATAAATGAGATATAGAACAATCAGTAGATATACAAGGAAGAGACGTAGCTAGGACGCCATTGGTAAACAAGCGATGACGCATGTCCATAATGCCCTAAAGAACATCGAGTGGAATGATGATAGTTCAACTCTGTCATGTTGAGCTGAGTAATAATGAATATAAGAACAAGCATTGGTGGTCTCTCTCTCTCTCTCTCTCTCTCTCTCTCTCTCTCTCTCTCTCTCTCTCTCTCTCTCTCTCTCTCTCTCTCTCTCTCTCTCTCTCTCTTCTTTATGCCAGGATACATGGCGCAGATTATGATTAATTTATGGCATATTCTTTCTGAAATTTTTTTTGATGAAACCTGAACAATATAAATATTTTAGTAAATTCAGTATATCTATCGACAAGAGGGAAGTGCTTCTTTGACCAACTCAAGAAAACATCTTTCTTAAAGTGATTCTTGATTTTGACGTTTGTAGCGGAATAGGAACCCATTGTGTGTAAGTACCAATTCACCCTGCCTATAGGGGAGGGGAGGTCATTTAATTTCCTCACACGACCCCGATACTGTGAAAGCGTCAACTAATTTACATTGAACTCACTGATATCGTCACTTGATACCAACGCTTGTCAATCCAATGTATATAGCAACCGAATCGAACCAGATACTCAAGCGGTTCACAGTGTCATTGTTCCTTGAACATGACACTTGATTTGAATATCTCTGATCTTGTGTGATACTTATGCATAATGTACATATAAACCTTTCTATGTTCTTGTGAGATAAATATGAATCCATAGGTTTCATCAAAAGTCATATAAATGGTAATCTTTACCCCTAACATGTAGAGAATATTCCATACGAGTTGAAACACAGACTTCGGGACATACGCATCGGTTTCGTTCGAAGCTTCGAAGATGCTGTCATGGTGTGTACATCACTGTAATGCCCAAGGACGATACACTGAGGCCGAGAGTCTTCTCGTCCTATGCTGTAGAGATGTGTGGTGTTCATGCACTCTATTAGGGGCTTCGAGGCAAGGAGTGACAGCGGGTTCATATGATGGCCTTAGGACTATCTTTTTTCAGAATTTGGCGATTATCGGTCACGAAATGGCATATTACGGCCCTTTACCCAGGAATATGATAGGCCTGGAAACCGAACTAACCACCCGACCAAATGCCGTCAATACTCGAGGGAAATGGGCGAGAAAGAGCAGCCATACTCTGGTCTCCTGAAGGAATAAAATGTGATTTTCTAATCTTTTCCTCATTCTATTTTTTCATGTCTTTTTCCCGTTATCATATATTCCTTTCCATATCTTCCTCTCTCTCTCTCTCTCTCTCTCTCTCTCTCTCTCTCTCTCTCTCTCTCTCTCTCTCTCTCTCTCTCTCTCTCTCTCTCTCTCATCCGAATTAATGTACTGACTCGACAGTTTCCTCTCCCCCCCACCTCTCTCTCTCTCTCTCTCTCTCTCTCTCTCTCTCTCTCTCAATCGCAAATCTCGAGAGTCCCATTTGTCGCATCCTCTCGCGAAACTGGGTTACTGAAACAAAAAAAAAACTGTTCACGTGCCAAACTTTGCGTGGTGATGTGATGCACAGCGCATTACCAAGACGCGTCCAAACCGTTTTCCGACAGTTGATTGTGTCTTGGTTGCTGTGCTGTGCAATCCAAATTCCTCCCCTTACTCTTGAGCATTGATCTATATGAGACTTATGTGATGAGAGGCTTTAAAACATTTTAAATATATATATATATATATATATATATATATATATATATATATATATATATATATATATATATATATATATATATATATATATATATATATATATATATATATACATATATATATATTCATTCTTATTTATTTTGCTTTGTCGCTATCTCCCGCGTTAGCGAGGTAGCGCAAGGAAACAGACTAAAGAATGGCCCAACCCACCCATATACACATGTATATACATACACGTCCACACACAGACATATACATATATACATATATACATAATTCATACTGCCTGCCTTTATTTGTTCCCATCGCCACCTCGCCACACATGGAATAACAACCCCCTTCCCCCTCATGTGTGCGAGGTAGCGCTAGGAAAAGACACCAAAGGCCCCATTCGTTCACACTCAGTCTCTAGCTCTCATGTAATAATGCACCGAAACCACAGCTCCCTTTCCACATCCAGGCCCCACACAACTTTCCATGGCTTACCCCAGACGCCTCACATGCCCTAGTTCAATCCATTGGCAGCAAGTCGACCCCGGTATACCACATCGTTCCAATTCACTCTATTCCTTGCACGCCTTTCACCCTCCTGCATGTTCAGGCCCCGATCACACAAAATCTTTTTCACTTCATCTTTCCACCTCCAATTTGGTCTCCCACTTCTCCTCGTTCCCTCCACCTCCGACACATATATCCTCTTGGTCAATCTTTCCTCACTCATTCTCTCCATGTGACCAAACCATTTCAAAACACCCTCTTCTGCTCTCTCGACCACAATCTTTATATTTCCACACACCTCTCTTACCCTTACATTACTTACTCGATCAAACCACCTCACACCACATATTGTCAAACATCTCATTTCCAGCACATCCACCCTCCTGTGCACAACCCTATCCATAGCCCACGCCTCGCAACCATACAACATTGTTGGAACCACTATTTCTTCAAACATACCCATTTTTGCTTTCCGAGATAATGTTCTCGACTTCCAAACATTCTTCAAGGCCCCCAGAATTTTCGCCCCCTCCCCCACCCTATGATTCACTTACGCTTCCATGGTTCCATCCGCTGCCAAATCTACTCCCAGATATCTAAAACACTTTACTTCCTCCAGTTTTTCTCCATTCAAACTTACCTCCCAATTGACTTGACCCTCAACCCTGCTGTACCTAATAACCTTGCTCTTATTCACATTTACTCTTAACCTTCTTCTTTAACACACTTTACCAAACTCAGTCACCAGCTTCTGCAGTTTCTCACATGAATCAGCCACCAGCGCTGTATCATCAGCGAACAACAACTGACTCACTTCCCAAGCTCTCTCATCCACAACAGACTTCATACTTGCCCCTCTTTCCAAAACTCTTGCATTCACCTCCCTAACAACCCCATCCATAAACAAATTAAACAACCATGGAGACATCACACACCCCTGCCGCAAACCTACATTCACTGAGAACCAATCACTTTCCTCTCTTCCTACACGTACACATGCCTTACATCCTCGTTAAAAACTTTTCACTGCTTCTAACAACTTGCCTCCCACACCATATATTCTTAAAACCTTCCACAGAGCATCTCTATCAAATCTATCATATGCCTTCTCCAGATCCATAAATGCTACATACAAATCCATTTGTTTTTCTAAGTATTTCTCACATACATTCTTTAAAGTAAACACCTGATTCATACATCCTCTACCACTTCTGAAACCACACTGCTCTTCCCCAATCTGATGCTCTGTACATGCCTTCACCCTCTCAATCAATACCCTCCCATATAATTTACCAGGAATACTCAACAAACTTATACGTCTGTAATTTGAGCACTCACACTTATCCCCTTTGCCTTTGTACAATGGCACTATGCAAGCATTCCGCTAATCCTCAGGCACCTCACCATGAATCATACATACATTAAATAACCTTACCAACCAGTCAACAATACAGTCACCCCCTTTTTTAATAAATTCCACTGCAATACCATCCAAACCTGCTGCCTTGCCGGCTTTCATCTTCAAAACACCCTATATCTGCCACTCTATCATCAAACACATTCAACAAACCTTCAAAATACTCACTCCATCTCCTTCTCACATCACCACTACTTGTTATCACTTCCCCATTAGCCCCCTTCACTGAAGTTCCTATTTGCTCCCTTGTCTTACGCACTTTATTTACCTCCTTCCAAAACATCTTTTTATTCTCCCTGAAATTTAATGATACTCTCTCACCCCAACTCTCATTTGCTCTCTTTTTCACCTCTTGCACCTTTCTCTTGACCTCCTGCCTCTTTCTTTTATACCTCTCCCACTCATTTGCATTTTTTCCCTGCAAAAATCGTCCAAATGCCTTTCTCTTCTCTTTCACTAATAATCTTACTTCTTCATCCCACCACTCACTACCTTTTCTAATCAACCCACCTCCCATGCTTCTTATGCCACAAGCATCTTTTGCGCAAGCCATCACTGCTTCCCTAAATACATCCCATTCCTCCCCCACTCCCCTTACCTCCTTTGTTCTCACCTTTTTCCATTCTGTACTCAGTCTTTCCTGGTACTTCCTCACACAAGTCTCCTTCCCAAGCTCACTTACTCTCACCACTCTCTTCACCCCAACATTCTCTCTTCTTTTCGGAAAACCCCCACAAATCTTCACCTTCGTCTCCACAAGATAATGATCAGACATCCCTCCAGTTGCACCTCTCAGCACATTAACATCCAAAAGTCTCTCTTTCGTGCGTCTATCAATTAACATGTAATCCAATAACGCTCTCTGGCCATCTCTCCTACTTACATACGTATACTTATGTATATCTCGCGTTTTAAACCAGGTATTCCCAATCACCAGTCCTTTTTCAGCACATAAATCTACAAGCTCTTCACCATTTCCATTTACAACGCTGAACACTCCATGTAGACCAATTATTCCCTCAATTGTCACATTACTCACCTTTGCATTCAAATCACCCATCACTATAACCCGATCTTGTGCATCAAAACCACTAACACACTCATTCAGCTGCTCCCAAAACATTTGCCTCTCATGATCTTTCTTCTCATGCCCAGGTGCATATGCACCAATAATCACCCATCTCTCTCCATCAACTTTCAGTTTTATCCATATCAATCTAGAATTTACTTTCTTACACTCTATCACATACTCCCACAACTCCTGATTCAGGAGTAGTGCTACTCCTTCCCTTGCTCTTGTCCTCTCACTAACCCCTGACTTTACTCCTAAGACATTCCCAAACCACTCTTCCCCTTTACCCTTGAGCTTCGTTTCACTCAGAGCCAAAACATCCAGGTTCCTTTCCTCAAACATACTACCTATCTCTCCTTTTTTCTCATCTTGGTTACATCCACACACATATATATATACATACATATCCATCCATCCATATATATATATATATATATATATATATATATATATATATATATATATATATATATATATATATATATATATATATATATATATATATATATATATATATATATATATATATATATATATCCATCCATCCATTCCATTCCAATGGATTGAACCAGGGCATGTAAAACGTCTGGGGTAAACCATGGAAAGTTCTGTGGGGCCTGGATGTGGCCTGGATGTGGCCTGGATGCATTATTACATGACAGCTAGAGACTGAGTGTGAACGAATGGGGCCTTTGTTGTCTTTTCCTAGCGCTACCTCGCTCACATGAGGGGGGAGGGGGTTGTTATTCCATGTGTGGCGAGGTGGCGATGGGAATAAATAAAGGCAGGCAGTATGAATTGTGTACATGTGTATATATGTATATGTCTGTGTATGTATATATATGTGTACATTGAGATGTATAGGTATGTATATTTGCGTGTGTGGACGTGTACATTTGTATGTGGGTGGGATGGCCATTCTTTCGTCTGTTTCCTTGCGCTACCTCGCTAACGCGGGAGACAGCGACAAAGCAAAATAAATATAATATATATATATATATATATATATATATATATATATATATATATATATATATATATATATATATATATATATATATACATATATATATATCACTTGAAAGGTGTGTGGAAGTCGAGAACATTGTCTCGGAAAGCAAAAATGGGTATGTTTGAAGGAATAGTGGTTCCAACAATGTTGTATGGTTGCGAGGCGTGGGCTATGGATGGAGATGTGCGCAGGAGGATGGATGTGCTGGAAGTGAGATGTTTGAGGAAAATGTGTGGTGTGAGGTGGTTTGATCGAGTAAGTAACGTAAGGGTAAGAGAGATGTGTGGAAATAAAAAGAGCGTGGTTGAGAGAGCAGAAGAGGGTGTTTTGAAATGGTTTGGGCACATGGAGAGAATGAGTGAGGAAAGATTGACCAAGAGGATATATGTGTCGGAGGTGGAGGGAACGAGGAGAAGAGGGAGACCAAATTGAAGGTGGAAAGATGGAGTGAAAAAGATTTTGTGTGATCGGGGCCTGAACATGCAGGAGGGTGAAAGGAGGGCAAGGAATAGAGTGAATTGGAGCGATGTGGTATACAGGGGTTGACGTGCTGTCAGTGGATTGAATCGGGGCATGTGAAGCGTCTGGGGTAAACCATGGAAAGCTGTGTAGGTATGTATATTTGCGTGTGTGGACGTGTGTATGTACATGTGTATGGGGGGGGGGTTGGGCCATTTCTTTCGTCTGTTTCCTTGCGCTACCTCGCAAATGCGGGAGACAGCGACAAAGTATAAAAAAAAAAAAGAAAAAAAAAAATATATCACTGAAAGAGGCTGACAGGTATCCAACTCTAATACCCCCCCTCCTCCCCCAGGACACATAGACCCTAATGATACACATTATGACCAGATCATATAAACTTTACACAGAGGCACGTTCACGACTGGTTTCATGCGCACCCATGATAAACTGCAGAACAGTCCAGAAGAACGAGAACAACCATAGACGGTGACATTCTTTTATTTCACAAGGTATTTGATGAAAGGATTTGAAAGGGTCATGTGTTATAACCCCCCAACCCCCAACCCCAAGCGTATAAGCTAGGGAAGGTGGAGAACGTAAGGTCACAGATCCTGGTACTGTGGAAGTAATTCAGCTGTTGTGAGCCGGCAATGAAATTGGCCTCATTTCCTTTTCTTTCTCTCTCTCTCTCTCTTTCCTGCTTTTCGCATATTCACCTTGGACGAGATTATAACATCAGCCTCCCAGAACATTCTCTGGAAAGAAGCGGCCATGGCCTCTAACATCGGCTCAAGGATGAAGTAGAGGAAGAAGAAGAAGAAGAAGAAGAAGAAGAAGAAGAAGAAGAAGGAGAAGAAGAAGAAGAAGAAGAAGAAGAAGAAGAAGAAGAAGATGATGATGATGATGATAAAGATTGATGAAGAAGAAGAAGAAGAAGAAGAAGAAGAAGAAGAAGAAGAAGAAGAAGAAGAAGAAGAAGAAGAAGAAGAAGAAGAAAGAAGGAAAAGAAGAAGAAGAAAGATGAAGAAGAAGAAGAAAGAAGGAGAAGAAGAAGAAGACGGAAGAAGAATAGACCCCACAACCAAAATCCACCCATTTCCATCCTACACAGACAGACGTAACGATACAGAACACAACTAAATAAGAAAAAAAAAACGCAGAAAATATATCACTGCGAAGTACAACTATTACAGGGGGCAATCTAACCTGTGGCCTGGCCTCTCGGGGCTCTAGTGTTGGAACTCCTGCAGCGATACGTGCAGGTGCTGTGGGAGTTAACGCCAGAACCAAACATGGTGCGCAGCTACAGCTATTGTTGAGAAACACACACATCGCCCCGTGTGCAAGCCAGCCTCAGCCAGACACAACTGTGGTCTGGTGGCGTTTAGGAAGTTGTCGTTGGCCGGAGGATCGTACAACAACACACGTTTACAAGCGCTCATGAAACTGTTAGGAAGTTCGGAGTGTAGCTGATTATAAGGCCTCTATATATATGTGTGTATATATATATATATATATATATATATATATATATATATATATATATATATATATGCTGTAAATGAGATGTTTGAGGACAATGTGTGGTGTGAGGTGGTTTGATCGAGTAAGTAACGTAAGGGTAAGAGAGATGTGTGGAAATAAAAAGAGCATGGTTGAAAGAGCAGAAGAGGGTGTTTTGAAATGGTTTGGGCACATGGAGAGAATGAGTGAGGAAAGATTGACCAAGAGGATATATGTGTCGGAGGTGGAGGGAACGAGGAGAAGTGGGAGACCAAATTGGAGGTGGAAAGATGGAGTGAAAAAGATTTTGTGTGATCGGGGCCTGAACATGCAGGAGGGTGAAAGGAGGGCAAGGAATAGAGTGAATTGGATCGATGTGGTATACCGGGGTTGACGTGCTGTCAGTGGATTGAATCAGGGCATGTGAAGCGTCTGGGGTAAACCATGGAAAGCTGTGTAGGTATGTATATTTGCGTATGTGGGCGTGTGCATATACATGTGTGTGGGGGTGGGTAGGGCCATTTCTTTCGTCTGTTTCCTTGCGCTACCTCGCAAACGCGGGAGAAAGCGACAAAGCAAAAAAGAAAAAAAATATATATATTTATATCATATTGCTGAGGAAAACAACATAATTCAGTTATCAGATACAGGATAGAAAATATGGTCATTTCTGTTCAGGAGAGACAGCTGACGTGATGTAATAAAGCCTCTGTATCAGGCCCCAGATGACGACGCGTCACATTTTGTGGTGGCAACATTTTCAAGATTTTCACATGAAAAAATCCTACTGAATTTTAATGGAATCTTATCTGGCAGCATTAATTTCGAAGATTATGAATCTTAGGTTGATATATATATATATATATATATATATATATATATATATATATATATATATATATATATATATATATATATATATGGTGGTGTTCTGACCACTGTTTGGAGGAGAACAGGGAAGTTGGACGTTCTCCAGTGGATCATAACACCATCACTCTCCCTGTAGAACATCATTTGGTCTTTGCTAGAGTTTCCTTCCATCATGTTCCTGAATGATCGAAGGTTGTAGTGTCGTCTACAACCCCAGGGCCCCACAGTGTAGTCTACAACCCTAGAACCCCACAATGTAGTCTACAACCCCCAGAGCCCCACAGAGTACTCTACAACCCTAGGGCCCCACAGAGTGGTCTACAACCCCAGAGCCCTACAGAGTCGTTAACAACCCCAGAGCCCCACAGTGTATTCTACAACCCCCAGAGCCCCACAGATTACTCTACAACACCAGGGCCCGACAGTGTAGTCTACAACCCTAGAGCCTCACATAACCAACCAACCAACCGCTGGTGCTTGAAGAATATAGGATACAGACGTGTTCGAAAACTTTCGTGTGTGTGTGTGTGTGTGTGTGTGTGTGTGTGTGTGTGTGTTTTCTAATTTTCACGATTTTCCAGAATAATAGCGCACTTATGAATAAATGAATATTAACGAGATAACATTCAAATTCTGTAGAGAGTCAATTTGCGAAAAGAATAATAACTCTCTCTCTCTCTCTCTCTCTCTCTCTCTCTCTCTCTCTCTCTCTCTCTCTCTCTCTCTCTCTCTCTCTCTCTCTCTCTCTCTCTGGGTTAATTGGTAAGCAGCTATCGACCAGGGCGGTATACCCGCCCCCTTCCCTTTCAGGGAATACGTGGGAAGAATTCTTTCTCCCCTATCCCGGGGATAATACATATATATATATATATATATATATATATATATATATATATATATATATATATATATATATTATCCCTGGGGATAGGGGATTAAGAATAATTCCCACGTATTCCCTGCGTATCGTAGAAGGCGACTAAAAGGGGAGGGAGCGGGGGGCTGGAAATCCTCCCCTCTCGTTTTTTTTTAATTTTCCAAAAGAAGGAACAGAGAAGGGGGCCAGGTGAGGATATTCCAAAAAAGGCCCAGTCCTATGTTCTTAATGCTACCTCGCTAACGCGGGAAATGGCGAATAGTTTAAAAGAAAAAAGATATATATATATATATATAACATACAAACCTCCAACAGCCAGGATCGAACCTGGGACCCCTTGTGCAAGAGGCAGGCATGCTAACCGCTAGGCTAAGGGACTGTATAATAGGAAACAACTATTCGAAATACTAAGTACTCGAATACCCTTCGTCTCACAATGGTGAGCAACGGAGTCATTTAGCTGCACAAGGGGTCCCAGGTTCGCTCCTGGCTGTTGGAGGTTTGTATGTTCTATGAAGGTGCGCGTTCATGTACACTTTATTCGTATTCATATAACTCCGCGTTGTACAGTCAGGTTCGGTAAAACGCTATCAGTTGGCTATGTGTTCTGTTCGGAAACAACCGATAGACCCCGTTGCTCACCATTGTGAGACGAAGGGTATTCGAGTACTTAGTATTTCGAATAGTTGTTTCCTATTATACAGTCCCTTAGCCTAGCGGTTAGCATGCCTGCCTCTTGCACAAGGGGTCCCAGGTTCGATCCTGGCTGTTGGAGGTTTATATGTTCTATGAAGGTGCGCGTTCATATACACTTTATTCGTATATATATATATATATATATATATATATATATATATATATATAAATATATGTATGTATGTATGTATGTATGTATGTGTGCGTGTGTGTGTGTGTTATACCTACAAGTGTGGACTGTATGCATTATGCAGTTCTGCCACACAGCCACCTGACCAACTCGACCAGCTTCCCACTTGAGGGAGAAACATCACAATGACGTAAGAGATCACGTGATAATGTGAGGTAGTGGATGACCCTTCCTGACGTAAAGGAATTATGGACGCATTCTTGGGGGAGCTTTCCCTTTTCTCGCTTAATTACAGCCTAACTCACGTCTCATTAGGGTAGATACCATCGTGTTATGGACCAGCTCTTCAAATCGCTTTAGAATTTTACCAGACCCGGATGAATCTCTCGAAGCGACAAGACTTCACGATTATAATTAAGTCCAAATTAACAATAAAAATCGTAAGAAAATAATCATAGACGTTTTTTCTTTTTGATTAAGTGTTTTTGTTTCGTTTTTGTACAAGAGAGGGAATACCCCTGGCCAGTAGCCCCTCTATTGGGGGAATCTGCTGCTCTTAGGCTGCGCTTCAACATGAAGCAGAGAAATGATTCATTCTATCACAGTGAGAAGTTCCTCGGCGTAATTGTACTCCTTTCCGACCACTAGAGATGACGTAGCCTCGCAGAAGGTGACTCGTGCTGAAACCAGGCCCCCTGCAGCGCACAAGAAGGTTGGCCATGTTCACTGGTGTCAAGCAAAATATCTGACCTGCGGAAATGGTTGGTTACAGAATCAGTGCAGATGGCTAGGTCACGAGGGGTACATACCGGGTGCTTACTGCATGGCAGGTCATATTTTTCGTGACCAGGTGATTAGTGGGATAGGCCGCTACATTGAGTATTTCAGCGCTTCATTCTCTAACTGTGTTTGTGTGGGATCTTTCTGTTCAGCGACTTTGTAGTATAAGAAGCGATGATTTTCGCTACTCAGATGGTTAAACATGACGGTTGCAGTAGCACCCTAATACCACACAGCGGATGCCATCAATAACTCCTGTGTTATATTTTTCATGATCTAGTCTCACTTCTTCCTTCCTTGCGTCCATATTGTCCAAACTTTTAGTTTTACGAAGGATAGTGAATAAGAGAATGTTTCACGCAGATTTACTTGATTTTGAGGTGGATTTTTTTGAGATTACGCTGGTCTCGAGTTTGTTTATCTTTCTGTGAACAGAATAAACAAAAACGTTGAATAAACATTGGAATTCAATATTGTCTTATCTATCTCATACTTCCAGAAGATTCGTTATTCACATTCTGCATTGAGATACCCACGCTTTCCCTGGCATTACTCTCGAAATCAACATTTCTGTCTGATTTTGATGGGAGTGAACTGCGCTTGTTGGTAATTGCATGTGGTCTTAGAACCGGACGGGTGTGCTCGTAAGTATATACATGTCCGCCATTCCCGTATCAGGAAGGCAGCACCAGGAACAAAAGAATAAATGGTCTCATTCTACAAGATATTATTCCTTTGGTGATTTCCATCGCACATCGGTCTTGCAGGCAGCGAGTGTCGCCTTCGTCAGTAGATTCCATAACCAATTGATGGGCTCGTGTGGTGTGATGGTTAGCGTTCCTGACCGTTGAGCATTCTCTGGCCGCCCAAGGTCGAACGTATAGGTTCGAATCCTGGTTTAGGCTGTCGGGCCACAGTCAACCCAGCTGTACATCCACCCTTGGGGTATGGTCGATACAATGGATATGTATATATATATATATATATATGTATTACCTTGTTATCTTTTTTATTAATGTATTTTCTTCGTTACAAATTCATCAAAATTTGCATGTGCAAACACTTGAGTCATTTGGCTACACATCTGCTCTGTCTTATAACTTCCACAACCACGAGTTTTTCGGGAGGCCTGACGACATTCAGTGAGCCTCCCTTTCAAAGTCGAAGACTGCAGCCGCGAACAAAAGCCCTCGTCGATGCCAGGCCTTTGATAACGTTTGAGTAAGAGGGACTAAAGAGATGCATCAGTAGAGAGACAAGAGAAGTAGTAGTCTAAGAGTTCTGAAGGACGTAGACAAGCTGTCTTTGAGGAGGAGGTAGTTCTTGGCTGTCATGAAAGGCACTGTGTTGCGGACAAGTGTCTGGCTCGCCAGGTACCGCCTGGAAGTCCCATGGTAATACTGAGGTGCCTGACTGACTAGAAGCAGTACGGGTCTTCATAGTAACACTGGCAGTCTTCATGAATACTAGACCTACATCTACCATCATCGACGTGAGGTGTGATGTGGAGGAAAACATTTCATAAACGTAGTCGTTAGCTTGATGATCGTTCAAGAGAAAGACAGTGAGCGTTTGTGGCAATACATCTTGGGCAATAGACTGAACTCCGACTCTTTCTTTTACCTTCATCTTTAAGTTCATCTTTATCTTTATCTTTGTCTTTATCTTTACCTTTGTGTGTGTGTGTGTGTGTGTGTGTGTGTGTGTGTGTGTGTGTGTGTGTGTGTGTGTGGAGAGAGAGGGGGGGGGGAGATAAGGAATGAACAGCCAGGGAGATAGTGTGTGCTCCCTTGTACACTAACGCAGACCAGATATGAGCCCTTTTTTCTCCTCGTTGATCCCATTTACGCCAGGCCATTATGGCCATAACCACAAGATACTGTAGCATGGGATCCCTTTAATACAGGGTTCGAGATGATGTAGAGGAAGTCATTATCCTATAATGAGATTCAGGAGTCGGCTGTCTCTCGTCTCCTTCCTCCACCTCGAGTCAAGACGCTCGTAAAGCATTGATCATCCTTACAAATGCGGACGATACAGATGTGTCCAGGTGACACGACAGGATAATCCTCGAAGTCTGGTACGAAAAATGTATCGGACGACACGAGAAACGCATCGGATGATCCTCGTATCGTATCGGATCGAGATCGGGGTGTTCAGAGTCTGATAAGAAAAGACATCTAGATTGATGGGGATCACGAAGGATATTGACTGCGTGCCAATATTGCAGGATGCGTGTTCCGTCCACGACGATACTCGCCCTGAATATTTCACAAGGTTTAAAAGACAATCTGAGAACAGAAACAGGAGTCAAAAAGACGGGTAAAAACAGAGAGACAGGCAGAGAGAGAGAGAGACGTAAAGACAAGAAGACAAATTAACAGACAGGAAAAATTATTAATAAAGATTCTACAGTACATAAATGTACTTCGTATTAAAGAGCATAGAAAACAGCGTCCTGTAGAATGTGTAGTTATATTGATAGAATATATCTAATTGTTTATCCCTGGGGATAGGGGAGAAAGAATACTTCCCACGTATTCCCTGCGTGTCGTAGAAGGCGACTAAAAGGGAAGGGAGCGGGGAGCTGGAAATCCTCCCCTCTCGGCTTTTAATTTTCCAAAAGAGGAACAGAGAAGTGAGCCAAGTGAGGATATTCCCTCAAAGGCTCATTCCTCTGTACTTAACGCTACCTCGCTAACGCGGGAAATGGCGAATAGTATGAAAAAAAAAATATCGGAGTGTACACTACACGGAATACAGTGATCTATATGAAAATAGAAAACAGTAAAACATCTTTGAACTGAAGAACATGAAAGATAGAATAAGATAAAGCATGCATAGACTACACAGCGTCGACTGAAGGTGACCATAGCACGGAAGATAAGTTGAATGTGTGTCACTTCACATGAATTACACTGAAAACAGAGGACAAATTACTTTAGAATTATATATGCACTACGATCTTAACAGCATAAGAATTCTATCTGAAATGTCTTTGAATATGATCAAGATATCTATAACAGTGTGTGGAAGAAGAAAGTTAAGAGTAAATGTGAATAAGAGCAAGGTTATTAGGTACAGTAGGGTTGAGGGTCAAGTCAATTGGGAGGTGAGTTTGAATGGAGAAAAACTGGAGGAAGTGAAGTGTTTTAGATATCTGGGAGTGGATCTGGCAGCGGATGGAACCATGGAAGCGGAAGTGGATCATAGGGTGGGGGAGGGGGCGAAAATTCTGGGGGCCTTGAAGAATGTGTGGAAGTCGAGAACATTATCTCGGAAAGCAAAAATGGGTATGTTTGAAGGAATAGTGGTTCCAACAATGTTGTATGGTTGCGAGGCGTGGGCTATGGATAGAGTTGTGCGCAGGAGGTTGGATGTGCTGGAAATGAGATGTTTGAGGACAATGTGTAGTGTGAGGTGGTTTGATCGAGTAAGTAACGTAAGGGTAAGAGAGATGTGTGGAAATAAAAAGAGCGTGGTTGAGAGAGCAGAAGAGGGTGTTTTGAAATGGTTTGGGCACATGGAGAGAATGAGTGAGGAAAGATTGACCAAGAGGATATATGTGTCGGAGGTGGAGGGAACGAGAAGTGGGAGACCAAATTGGAGGTGGAAAGATGGAGTGAAAAAGATTTTGTGTGATCGGGGCCTGAACATGCAGGAGGGTGTAAGGAGGGCAAGGAATAGAGTGAATTGGATCGATGTGGTATACCGGGGTTGACGTGCTGTCAGTGGATTGAATCAGGGCATGTGAAGCTTCTGGGGTAAACCATGGAAAGCTGTGTAGGTATGTATATTTGCGTGTGTGGACGTGTATGTATATACATGTGTATGGGGGTGGGTTGGGCCATTTCTTTCTTCTGTTTCCTTGCGCTACCTCGCAAACGCGGGAGACAGCGACAAAGCAAAAAAAAAAAAAAAAAAAAAAAATCTATAACACAGATAAAGTCCTGGGAATACAATGATTACCTTTTCTTCCATAAACAAAACGTGATGGTGTTTGCCACAAGTTGTACATTATACATGTAATGAGGGTATGTATGGCGTTTCAGTTAACTTGAAGACCTTTAAAAAGTGTTCAAGACTTTTCGAATGGTGGTTATAACTTGACTCTTTGAAGGTCTTGATGACCTTATTGGGTCGTTAACACTAAAAAGCCAACCAACCAATGAGCGTTTAACAACCACAGTGGTGAATGAAGCAGTGTGAATAAACAGATCTGCTAATGAAGTACATTTAGTGTAGAAGAGCCGATAAGATAAGCTGTTCTACAGCGTTGGTCAAATCTAATCTGCCGTAAGATAAGCTGTTCTGCAGCGTTGGTCAAATCTAATCTGCCGTAAGATGAGCTGTTCTACAGCGTTGGTCAAATCTAATCTGCCGTAAGATAAGCTGTTCTGCAGCGTTGGTCAAATCTAATCTGCCGTAAGATAAGCTGTTCTACAGCGTTGGTCAAATCTAATCTGCCGTAAGATAAGCTGTTCTACAGCGTTGGTCAAATCTAATCTGCCGTAAGATAAGCTGTTCTACAGCGTTGGTCTAGTTTAAACTTACACACTTAATGTTTAAAAGAAATGGGAAAGAAAGAGGAAGGTCCTCAGGTAAGTGGACGCTACTATGTTCTGAAGATCATCTTTACCCCAGCGTCTGTACACGACCGTTCTACACGCGGAAGTGTACACACGGTCGACTCAGGGGCCGTGCCAGTATTCAGGAGCGAACATCACGCAGAGAACATTGAGCATCAGCCCAGCTCTCCTACCCTACACACACACACACACACACACACACACACACACACACACACACACATACGCAAGACACATTTTCTGAAGTCAGGAGGAAGGGCTCACAATGGAGACGAGATGGTGAGGCATTCGACGCCCACTAGCCACATACACTCAAGTGGTCGTAGTATGAAAACGATCATGATAAAACTCACATGGCGGAAGTGAGTCGATTTATGAGGTATTTAACACACACATGCACATTTCTTTTTTTTTCCCCAAAAAGAAAGAACAGAGAAGGGGGCCAGGTGAGGATATTCACTCTAAGGCCCAGTCCTCTGTTCTTAACGCTACCTCGCTAACGCGGGAAATGGCGAATAGTATGAAAGAAAAGAATATATATATATATATATGAGTTGTGCGGCGTTGTGCTGAGAAGGGTGGATGTGCTGGAAATGAGATGTTTGAGGACAATATGTGGTGTGAGGTGGTTTGATCGAGTAAGTAACGTAAGGGTAAGAGAGATGTGTGGTAATAAAAAGAGTGTGGTTGAGAGAGCAGAAGAGGGTGTTTTGAAATGGTTTGGTCACATGGAGAGAATGAGCGAGGAAAGATTGACAAAGAGGATATATGTCTCAGAGGTGGAGGGAACGAGAAGTGGGAGACCAAATTGGAGGTGGAAAGATGGAGTGAAAAAGACTTTGAGTGATCGGGGCCTGAACATGCAGGAGGGTGAAAGGCGTGCAAGAAATAGACTGTATTGGAACGATGTGGTATACCGGGGTCGACGTGCCGTCAATGGATTGAACCATGGTATGTGAATCGTCTGGGGTAAACCATGGAAAGTTTTGTGGGGCCTGGATGTGGAAAGGGAGCTGTGGTTTCGGTGCATTATTACATGACAGCTAGAGACTGAGTGTGAACGAATGGGGCCTTTATTGTCTTTTCCTAGCGCTACCTCGCGCACATTAAGGGGGGAGGAGGTTGTTATTTCATGTGCGGCGGGGTGGCGATGGGAATAAATAAAGGCAGTGAATTATGTACATGTGTATATATGTATATGTCTGTGTGTGTATATATATGTATACGTTGAGATGTATAGATATGTGTGTGGACGTGTATGTATATACATGTGTATGTGAGTGGATTGGGCCATTCTTTCGTCTGTTTCCTTGTGCTACCTCGCTAACGCGGGAGACAGCGACAAAGCAAAATAAATAAATAAACAAATTATATATATATATATATATATATATATATATATATATATATATATATACATATATCCCCTCCTCTTATATATACACCCAGTGGTTTACCAATCAACACATCTGAAAAACGTGAGACAGGATCTGATGGGTATTACAGTTTTATCTTAATATCCTGGCGATATTGTCCTTGGGGTTAGGGGAGGCGATTTAAAGAGGGTGCAGGAGCGGAGGGCTGGAAACTCCCTCCTCCCCATTTTCTGGTGATACGAACAGCAGAAGAAACCAAACGAGCAATATCTTGCTAAAGCTTGGTCAGCCCAAGCCTAAAGTTACCTTCGCTACGGTTAGCAAATACAGCACTTCCTGTATCTCTCCCATTACCAGTGTCCTGAGGATTCTTATTCTCAGCCGTAATCTATCTCTTGCTCAGTACTGGAAACAGATAATTTGGCACACCAAACCAATTAGCGAATCAGATTAAGTGAACCAGATAATTTGTCGCGTAATTACTAACAGGGCAGTTAATTCTGGAGGAAATGATTACTGGAGTGATTTAGGGTATGAGTTCAATAATTCATGAGCGATGTAAGTGCTTAGATAAAGCAAATTGTGAGCGAACAGATTTATTGGTAATCCACATGATTAATGGAACATAATGTGTCATGTTCCTTATGCTGTTAGCGGAGGAAATCACTGAGAGTTGACAACACTTGTGGCTGGCTAGAATGGCAATGGTGCTGGTCTTGTAATCGTCGGCATGTGGCTTCCCTGGCGGGAGTCAGGCTGAGAGAGAGAGAGAGAGAGAGAGAGAGAGAGAGAGAGAGAGAGAGAGAGAGAGAGAGAGAGAGAGAGAGAGAGAGAGAGAGAGAGACAGACAGACAGACAGACAGACAGACAGACAGAGACAGAGACAGAGACAGACAGAGACAGAGACAGACAGACAGAGAGGCTGTGTAGATTACGAGTCCCTACGACGAAATTATGGCACAAGATAAGATGGCCATTACTGCATTACCTCTACGCCCTCTACATGATTTCCAATCCTAAGTTCACCTCGGACTGACTTCAACCAAATGTTAAGTCCCATTTCAAATATTTCTGTAGCTGTACCATGCATGGTTCTTATGTTGTCCTCGTTAGTGCACTGAATAGTCTTATATTTTCTTTTCCTTTTTTTTGATATTTTTTTTTAGCGTCCCTGAAGACTTAATGGCTTTTTTTCCCTCCTTGTTGAGAGGCTTCTAGACCCGTGTGGGTTTTCTCGACGTTGTTATATGCTGTAAATTTCAAGGTCTGTCTGCGTCTCTGGATCGTTCACATTATTCCATCTTTTCGACTTTGCCTGCGAAGTGGTTGTTAGAATTCGCTTGCTTCCTCAGCGAGGACACGAACACAGCCGTTTATGTGTACCGTCTAGTCTCCATCTATAGTGCTGGGTGAGAGGGAGCCTTCTAGAGTACCGTCTTGTCGCTATTCATAGTGGTAGGTTGCTGAAAGAGTCTTCTGCTTCGCTATCCCGTAACTCCATCTATAGTGGTGGGCGGGAAGGAGCCCTTCTGCTTGACTATCCTCTCTGCTTATGCGATGGTGGATGGAGAGAAGCTTTCTCCTCAAATGTCATGTTTCCATCTGTGTCTATTACATTATGAAGCATCCCATTTCCATCTTCTAGCAGATAACATCGTCACAGAAAAAGATGTTTTCTCTTATCTAACTTCCCTATGTCATCCCCTGTGTTGTGTTCTGAAACTGGTTATCACTGTGCATATCAATCCTGCAGTTACCACAAAATATATATATATATATATATATATATATATATATATATATATATATATATATATATATATATATATATATATATATATATATATATATTTTTTTTTTTTTTTTTTTTTTATACTTTGTCGCTGTCTTCCGCGTTTGCGAGGTAGCGCGAGGAAACAGACGAAAGAAATGGCCCAACCCCCATACACACGTACATACACACGTCCACACACGCAAATATACATACCTACACAGCTTTCCATGGTTTACCCCAGACGCTTCACATGCCTTGATTCAATCCACTGACAGCACGTCAACCCCGGTATACCACATCGCTCCAATTCACTCTATTCCTTGCCCTCCTTTCACCCTCCTGCATGTTCAGGCCCCGATCACACAAAATCTTTTTCACTCCATCTTTCCACCTCCAATTTGGTCTCCCTCTTCTCCTCGTTCCCTCCACCTCCGACACATATATCCTCTTGGTCAATCTCTCCTCACTCATTCTCTCCATGTGCCCAAACCATTTCAAAACACCCTCTTCTGCTCTCTCAACCACGCTCTTTTTATTTCCACACATCTCTCTTACCCTTACGTTACTTACTCGATCAAACCACCTCACACCACACATTGTCCTCAAACATCTCATTTCCAGCACATCCATCCTCCTGCGCACATCTCTATCCATAGCCCACGCCTCGCAACCATACAACATTGTTGGAACCACTATTCCCTCAAACATACCCATTTTTGCTTTCCGAGATAATGTTCTCGACTTCCACACATTTTTCAAGGCTCCCAAAATTTTCGCCCCCTCCCCCACCCTATGATCCACTTCCGCTTCCATGGTTCCATCCGCTGACAGATCCACTCCCAGATATCTAAAACACTTCACTTCCTCCAGTTTTTCTCCATACAAACTCACCTCCCAATTGACTTGACCCTCACCCCTACTGTACCTAATAACCTTGCTCTTATTCACATTTACTCTCAACTTTCTTCTTCCACACACTTTACCAAACTCAGTCACCAGCTTCTGCAGTTTCTCACATATATATATATATATATAAAATATATATATATATATATATATATATATATATATATATATATATATATATATATATATATATATATATATTTTATATTGTTTATTATACTTTGTCGCTGTCTCCCGCGTTTGCGAGGTAGCGCAAGGAAACAGACGAAAGAAATGGCCCAACCCACCCCCATACACATGTATATACATACGTCCACACACGCAAATATACATACCTACACAGCTTTCCATGGTTTACCCCAGACGCTTCACATGCCTTGATTCAATCCACTGACAGCACGTCAACCCCGGTATACCACATCGCTCCAATTCACTCTATTCCTTGCCCTCCTTTCACCCTCCTGCATGTTCAGGCCCCGATCACACAAAATCTTTTTCACTCCATCTTTCCACCTCCAATTTGGTCTCCCTCTTCTCCTCGTTCCCTCAACCTCCGACACATATATCCTCTTGGTCAATCTTTCCTCACTCATTCTCTCCATGTGCCCAAACCACTTCAAAACACCCTCTTCTGCTCTCTCAACCGCACTCTTTTTATTTCCACACAT
Organism: Panulirus ornatus; assembly: GCF_036320965.1. Classification (NCBI taxonomy): domain Eukaryota; kingdom Metazoa; phylum Arthropoda; class Malacostraca; order Decapoda; family Palinuridae; genus Panulirus; species Panulirus ornatus. The sequence continues at coordinate 18,723,091 of NC_092242.1, read as the reverse complement.
CTCTCTTACCCTTACGTTACTCACTCGATCAAACCACCTCACACCACACATTGTCCTCAAACATCTCATTTCCAGCACATCCATCCTCCTGCGCACAACTCTATCCATAGCCCACGCCTCGCAACCATACAACATTGTTGGAACCACTATTCCTTCAAACATACCCATTTTTGCTTTCCGAGATAATGTTCTCGACTTCCACACATTCTTCAAGGCCCCCAGAATTTTCGCCCCCTCCCCTACCCTATGATCCACTTCCGCTTCCATGGTTCCATCCGCTGCCAGATCCACTCCCAGATATCTAAAACACTAAAACACTATATATATATATATATATATATATATATATATATATATATATATATATATATATATATATATATATATATATATATAAATATATATATATATATATATATGTATATATATATATATATATATATATATATATATATGTATATATATATATATATATATATATATATTCATACATATTCGCCATTTCCCGCGCTAGCGACGTAGCGTTAAGAACAGAGGACTGGGCCTTAGAGGAAATATCCTCACTTCGCCTCTTTCTCTGTTCTTCTTATGGAAAATCAAAAAACGAGAGGTGAGGATTTGCAGGCCCCCGCTCACTCCCTTTTATTCGCGGCAGGGGTGTGTGATGTCTCCATGGTTGTTTAATTTGTTTATGGATGGGGTTGTTAAGGAGGTAAATGCAAGAGTTTTGGAAAGAGGGGCAAGTATGCAGTCTGTTGGGGATGAGAGAGCTTGGGAAGTGAGTCAGTTGTTGTTCGCTGATGATACAGCGCTTGTAGCTGATTCATGTGAGAAACTGCGGAAGCTGGTGACTGAGTTTGGTAAAGTGTGTGAAAGAAGAAAGTTAAGAGTAAATGTGAATAAGAGCAAGGTTATTAGGTACAGTTGGGTTGAGGGTCAAGTCAATTGGGAGGTAAGTTTGAATGGAGAAAAACTGGAGGAAGTAAAGTGTTTTAGATATCTGGGAGTGGATCTGGCAGCGGATGGAACCATGGAAGCGGAAGTGAATCATAGGGTGGGGGAGGGGGCAAAAATCCTGGAAGCCTTGAAGAATGTGTGGAAGTCGAGAACATTATCTCGGAAAGCAAAAATGGGTATGTTTGAAGGAATAGTGGTTCCAACAATGTTGTATGGTTGCGAGGCGTGGGCTATGGATAGAGTTGTGCGCACGAGGGTGGATGTGCTGGAAATGAGATGTGTGGGGACAATATGTGGTGTGAGGTGGTTTGATCGAGTAAGTAATGTAAGGGCAAGAGAGATGTGTGGAAATAAGAAGAGCGTGGTTGAGAGAGCAAAAGAGGGTGTTTTGAAATGGTTTGGGCACATGGAGAGAATGAGTGAGGAAAGATTGACCAAGAGGATATATGCGTCGGAGGTGGAGGGAACGAGAAGTTGGAGACCAAATTGGAGGTGGAAAGATGGAGTGAAAAAGATTTTATGTGATCGGGGCCTGAACATGCAGGAGGGTGAAAGGCGTGCAAGGAATAGAGTGAATTGGATCGATGTGGTATACCGGGATTCGACGTGCTGTCACTGGATTAAGTCAGGGCATGTGAAGCGTCTGGGGTAAACCATGGAAAGTTCTGTGGGGTCTGGATGTGGAAAGGGAGCTGTGGTGTCGGGCATTATTGCATGACAGCCAGAGACTGAGTGTGAACGAATGTGGCCTTTGTTGTCTTTTCCTAGCGCTACCTCGCACACATGAGGGGGGAGGGGGATGTTATTCCATGTGTGGCGAGGTGGCGATGGGAATGAATAAAGGCAGATAGTGTGAATTGTGTGCATGTGTATATATGTATATGTCTGTGTGTGTATATATATGTGTACATTGAGATGTATGGTTATGTATATTTGCGTGTGGGGACGTGTATGTATATACATGTGTATGGGGGTGGTTGGGCCATTTTCTTTCGTCTGTTTCCTTGCGCTACCTCGCAAACGCGGGAGAGCGACAAAGCAAAATATATATATATATATATATATATATATATATATATATATATATATATATATATATATATATATATATGAATCATATATACCATCTCGAAACATTCATTTAAGTTTTATCTTTAAAGGAAATCAAGAGTTTTTCGACCTACCACACATGTAGCAGTTGGTGCTGTGGGTTGGATGCGCATTTGTTAAAAAACGAAAAAGGAATTTGCTTACAAAGCAGAGCAAGAGCACTCTAGCTCCAGTAGTTTGCAGCCGTGGGATGAAACATGGTGTGAAGCCAGCAATATTGTGCTGAAATTCCATGTACCTAGGATGTCAGCTGGTGTTCCAGGACGGTGGTGTTCTTGCTGCCAGGGAAATATATGGAAGAGACCATCACTAGTCCAGGGTGTATGGAGGGAGAGGCAGGCAGGGGAAGAGACTGTGAGACCTGGAGACATCACCAAGCCCACCACACCGTTGAGGAAGAGGAGGAGGAGCAGCACGGAGGGTGGATGAGGGTAGAAGGGTGCCATGAGCTGCACAACTGGGAAGGTGCAAAAAGGAGGTTTTGAGAGAGAGAGAGAGAGAGAGAGAGAGAGAGAGAGAGAGAGAGAGAGAGAGAGAGAGAGAGAGAGAGAGAGAGAGAGAGAGAGAGAGAGAGAGACTTCGGATTGTTAATGCCTGAAGTTCTGATTTGTGTCTTGGCGTGTGTGGACTTCCATCCCTTGAACTTACCGTATCCTCAAGTAGCCATTGAAACCTTGCTGAAGCTATGTCAACCACTCACTCACTCAGCCTAAAAACATCACGTCTTTCTCTCTATCCAGCTTCTCTTGCCTTGGCTCTTGGATACTTTGGTACTCCACGTCATGACGAAGATGTCCATCGTCATCATCGTCCAACTGATTTAGAAACTTTGAGGCTGTGAATCACGTCACCCCGATTGCTTCTTTCCATGGTGGACAGGCTTGCAGGCTTCAGCCTCTTGTTGCTGCTCACTTCAGGCAAATCAGTTACCGTTATGGTTGCTCTTGTCTGGATCCTCCCAGTCGGATCTATGAAATTCTTCAGGTGCGGTGACCAGGCATGAAAGGCAAAATGTACGTTGTGAGCAGCTTTCTAAAGATTTCCTCTATAGCTATATGGTTCAATACGACTCTTACTTTTGCCAGTAGACAGTCTGACATTTTCCACAGTCTTTCTGATGGGCATTCCTGGCGACAGCCCAGGCACAAAGTCGACCCCAGAGTCGATTCAGATTTCTGTAGATTTTTTTTCTTTCCTCTAAGGAAATAACCTCACAATGACCTTCTTTCACTGTGATCCAACGTCCCACACATCCTACTCTCAGTAATCTTATTTATTCTGAACTGCTTGTTATTTCATTGTTATTTCCTGGAACTCGATGGTATCCCTTTGGAAGGCCAATATCCGCGCCCCCCTAGCCATCCTTTTTCTTCCTTGTTCACTTGTTTTCGTCGACCCATCTGGTCGGTTATAGGCTTCACTTTTAGCTCTTCTGTGAGGTTCGTCTCCACCACTCCATCAATTGTGTGGTTTTCCTCTCCTGAATCAATCGTTAAACTCCAACACCGAATATTCCATTTGCCACCAGCTCGTCTGCATTTCTGCGTGGACTCTTCAACCCAGGGGACGTGCTACGAACTACTAAATCCTTGGCTTCCTCCCATTATAGGCTGAATTCTCGTCGTAGGTACTTGTAGGTACTCTTGTTTCGGTTGGTCACCCTTGGTAAATACTCCTTTAAACTCCTCCCCTTTTGGCAATTTCATTTCTCTGCTTAAGTTCCTCTTGCTCACAAATCTCCTCATCAATTACAATTCGCACTGGTCCTTCCCCCTAGTGTTTCGCTTGCAATGCCCGTGCAGCCTAACTCCTCTTCCTTCCTGACAGAAATTCTGTCAAGTTTATCTCACCCAATTAGCCCTTTCGACCTTCTCCTCTTCCTTGGCTTTCCTCTCCTCCTTGTTCGAAAGATGATCTTCCAGCGCAAAGTTTGATCAAGGGTCTATGGGTACGATAACCTCCCTCTGTACATCTTCTCTCCCCACCTTCTGCCTTCATTTTGAGCCACCCTCCTCATGCGCATTAATGTGACTTCTTTATTATTATTTTGTATTCGCGCTTCATTGCAGCGTTATTGTATTTCTCCACTTCCTGTTCTGGAGCTCTCTGGTATTTTTCGTGTTCCTCTGCAATGTTCTCTGATTTCTTCACTTTGTTTTTTCTTTAAAGTATGATCGTTTGTACCACAGCCACGATATGGGCACTTCAAGGTGTCATGCTCTCGTTTCCTCACCATCAACTTCACTATTACTTGACCCCCCCCCCCCTCAACACACACACACACACACACACACACAGAATCCTCTACTTAACACTTCTTCACTAAAAATTCTGTGATCCAACGTCAGCTTAGACTCATTTTACATATTCGCTCCTTCAGTATAGTCATTTACTGTCCTAGATTACTTTCCTGATTTTAGCCCAGGACGTTTGTCGAGTCCAGGGATAGTCTGTGTTAAGGTTTCGAGACCAGGTTCAGCCTAGCCTAGTGTGTGCGTAAAGCCTAGTAATTATTTCAAGCCTAGTCTTCCTGCTCTGGCTTACAGTAGTGCTTTGCTTGCCTGGTTTATGAAGTGTAAATGGCCTCATTATGCTCAAGTGACTAGGGATAATAGGTTATTTGCCTTGAGACTCAAAAATGAGAAAAAAAAAACTTTGTGGCGGACAGTGGCAGTCTTTGTATGTGCCAGTATAGATAAAACAGATGTATTTTTCTATCGTCTTGCCTGTGTCTCTCCTCACTATGTTTCAGTCTCCTTTATAATGATATAACCTTACAAGCCGCTATACTATCACGCCTTGTTTCTGGAATTGTATAAACAGTGGAATGGTGTGGGATAATTGGGACTGAGGATGTCGCACTCGGCAACTGCTGGTTAGTTTGAAAGTTGTTTATGGTTCCATTCTTCAAGCCGCTGCCTTAATGTATTTGGAAATTTCCCGCCATTCCTATGAATATTTACTTTTAAGATACCCCTGGGTTCCCTTAAGTATGTTCTTCCCCTCCTTACATATAAGATAAATGTGTATATGTAGAGAAAATATCACGAATAATCTTTAGTTCTTGTTCCATGCATTTCCTGGGGTTGCTGCAGCCGCCATCTGAGTGTGTGTTTGTTTTTGTGTAAATGTTAATAGGATCAACATGTACAGAGAGTAATATCAGGAGAGAAAAGAGGAGGAGGATTTTTCACCGAGTTTTGACATTTTTGTGTTTCCTTTCATATACCTTCCTGCTTCCCACATAATCCTTGATCATCTCTCTCTCTCTCTCTCTCTCTCTCTCTCTCTCTCTCTCTCTCTCTCTCTCTCTCTCTCTCTCTCTCTCTCTCGACGGCCTTGTCCCCCCCTCTTCAAACAAGTGGTTGGGTAAAAGCATCACAAAATAAATTCAGATCCCCAGCTGCACCTTTGGTCGCCCACTGTTTTGTGCGCTGGTTGATTTTACTCACGTCATTAAATAGCCGCTCCTGAAATACTCATTGGGGTGTCCTTACAGATTAAAGGTTTATTGGGTGAATTCTCATTTCCTCCTCTTCCTCTCTCTCTCTCTCTCTCTCTCTCTCTCTCTCTCTCTCTCTCTCTCTCTCTCTCTCTCTCTCTCTCTCTCTCTCTCTCTCTGCCCTGGTAGGTAGTATGTGGTAGGCAGTCACCGACCGGAAGGTATGTCACTGGTACTACCCGCCTGGGAGTTGGAGGTTTAGTGTGTTTATATATATATTGATATATATATATATATACATATATATATATATATATATATATATATATATATATATATATATATATATATATATATATATATATATATACAGAGAGAGAGAGAGAGAGAGAGAGAGAGAGAGAGAGAGAGAGAGAGAGAGAGAGAGAGAGAGAGAGAGAGGAGAGTGAATTGGATCGATGTGGTATACCGGGGTCGACGTGCTGTCAATGGATTGAATCAGGGCATGTGAAGCGTCTGGGGTAAACCATGGAAAGTTGTGTGGGGCCTGGATGTGGAAAGGGAGCTGTGGTTTCGGGCATTATTGCACGACAGCTAGAGACTGAGTGTGAACGAATGGGGCCTTTGTTGTCTTTTCCTACTGCTACCTCGCACACATGAGGGAGGAGGGGGATGGTATTCCATGTGTGGCGAGGTGGCGATGGGAATGAATAAAGGCAGACAGTGTGAATTGTGTGCATGGGTATATATGTATGTGTCTGTGTATGTATATATATGTGTACATTGAGATGTATAGGTATGTATATTTGCGTGTGTGGACGTGTATGTATATACATTGTGTTTGGGGGTGGGTTGGGCCATTTTTTTCGTCTGTTTCCTTGCGCTACCTCGCAAACACGGGAGACAGCGACAAAGCAAAATAAATAAAGATATAAATATATATATATATATATATATATATATATATATATATATATATATATATATATATATATACATATATATATATATATATATATATATATATATATATATATATATATATATATATATTTGCTTTCTAAGTAAATGGATTTGTATGTAGCTTTTATGGATCTGGAGAAGGCATATGATAGAGTTGATAGAGATGCTCTGTGGAAGGTATTAAGAATATATGGTGTGGGAGGAAAGTTGTTAGAAGCAGTGAAAAGTTTTTATTGAGGATGTAAGGCATGTGTACATGTAGGAAGAGAGGAAAGTGATTGGTTCTCAGTGAATGTAGGTTTGCGGCAGGGGTGTGTGATGTCTCCATGGTTGTTTAATTTGTTTATGGATGGGGTTGTTAGGGAGGTAAATGCAAGAGTTTTGGAAAGAGGGGCAAGTATGAAGTCTGTTGAGGATGAGAGAACTTGGGAAGTGAGTCAGTTGTTGTTAGCTGATGATACAGCGCTGGTGGCTGATTCATGTGAGAAACTGCAGAAGCTGGTGACTGAGTTTGGTAAAGTGTGTGGAAGAAGAAACTTAAGAGTAAATGTGAATAAGAGCAAGGTTATTAGGTACAGTAGGGTTGAGGGTCAAGTCAATTGGGAGGTGAGTTTGAATGGAGAAAAACTGGAGGAAGTGAAGTGTTTTAGATATCTGGGAGTGGATCTGGCAGCGGATGGAACCATGGAAGCGGAAGTGGATCATAGGGTGGGGGAGGGGGCGAAAATTCTGGGGGCATTGAAGAATGTGTGGAAGTCGAGAACATTATCTCGGAAAGCAAAAATGGGTATGTTTGAAGGAATAGTGGTTCCAACAATGTTGTATGGTTGCGAAGCGTGGGCTATGGATAGAGTTGTGCGCAGGAGGATGGATGTGCTGGAAATGAGATGTTTGAGGACAATGTGTGGTGTGAGGTGGTTTGATCGAGTGAGTAACGTAAGGGTAAGAGAGATGTGTGGAAATAAAAAGAGCGTGGTTGAGAGAGCAGAAGAGGGTGTTTTGAAGTGGTTTGGGCACATGGAGAGAATGAGTGAGGAAAGATTGACCAAGAGGATATATGTGTCGGAGGTGGAGGGAACGAGGAGAAGAGGGAGACCAATTTGGAGGTGGAAAGATGGAGTGAAAAAGATTTTGTGTGATCGGGGCCTGAACATGCAGGAGGGTGAAAGGAGGGCAAGGAATAGAGTGAATTGGAGCGATGTGGTACACCGGGGTTGACGTGCTGTCAGTGGATTGAATCAAGGCATGTGAAGCGTCTGGGGTAAACCATGGAAAGCTGTGTAGGTATGTATATTTGCGTGTGTGGACGTATGTATATACATGTGTATGGGGGGGGGTTGGGCCATTTCTTTCGTCTGTTTCCTTGCGCTACCTCGCAAACGCGGGAGACAGCGACAAAGTATAATAAATAAATAAAATATATATATATATATATATATATATATATATATATATATATATATATATATATATATATATATATATATATATATATATATATATATATATATTCCTTTTTTCTTCTTTTAAACTATTCGCCATTTCCCGCGTTAGCGAGGTAGCGTTAAGAACAGAGGACTGGGCCTTTTTTGGAATATCCTCACCTGGCCCCCTCTGTTCCTTCTTTTGGAAAGTGAAAAAAAAAAAAACGAGAGAGGAGGATTTCCAGCCCCCCACTCCATCCCCTTTTAGTCGCCTTCTACGACACGCAGGGAATACGTGGGAAGTATTCTTAATCCCCTATCCCCAGGGATAATATATATATATATATATATATATATATATATATATTTATATATATATATATATATATATATAAATATATATAAATATATATATATATATATATATATATATATATATATATATATATATATATATATATATATATACATATATATATATATATATATATATATATATATATATATATATATATATATATATATATATATTATTTATTTATTTATTTTGCTTTGTCGCTGTCTCCCGCGTTTGCGAGGTAGCGCAAGGAAACACACGAAAGAAATGGACCAACCCACCCCCATACACATGTATATACACACACGTCCACACACGCAGATATACATACCTATACATCTCAATGTACACATATATATACACACACAGACACATACATATATACCCATGTACACAATTCACACTGTCTGCCTTTATTCATTCCCATCGCCACCTCACCACACATGGAATACCATCCCCCTCCCCCCTCATGTGTGCGGAGTAGCGCTAGGAAAAGACAACAAAGGCCCCATTCGTTCACACTCAGTCTCTAGCTGTCATGCAATAATGCCCGAAACCACAGCTCCCTTTCCACATCCAGGCTTCACACAGCTTTCCATGGTTTACCCCAGATGCTTCACATGCCCTGATTCAATCCAATGACAGCACGTCAACCCCGGTATACCTACATCGATCCAATTCACTCTATTCCTTGCCCGTCTTTCACCCTCCTGCATATATATATATATATATATATATATATATATATATATATATATATATATATATATATATATATATATATATATATATATATATATATATATATATATATACATATATATATATATATATATATATATATATATATATATATATATATATATATATATATATTTTTTCTTTTTTTTTCCTTTGTCGCTGTCTCCCAAGTTTGCAAGGTAAAGCAAGGAAACAGACGAAAGAAATGGCCAACCCACCCCCATTACACATGTATATACATACACGTCCAGACACGCAAATATACATACCTACACAGCTTTCCATAGTTAACCCCAGACGCTTCATATGCCCTGATTTAATCCACTGACAGCACGTCATCCCCGGTATACCACATCGATCCAATTCACTCTATTCCTTGCCCTCCTTTCACCCTCCTGCATGTTCAGGTCCCGATCACACAAAATCTTTTTCACTCCATCTTTCCACCTCCAATTTGGTCTGCCACCTCTCCTCGTTCCCTCCACCTCCGACACATATATCCTCTTGGTCAATCTTTCCTCACTCATTCTCTCCATGTGCCCAAACCATTTCAAAACACCCTCTTCTGCTCTCTCAACCACGCTCTTTTTATTTCCACACATCTCTCTTACCCTTACATCACTTACTCGATCAATTGATATATATATATGTATATATAAATATTTTTTTTTTTTCAAACTATTCGCCATTTCCCGCATTAGCGAGGTAGCGTTAAGAACAGAGGACTGGGCCTTTGAGGGAATACCCCCACCCGGCCCAATTCTCTGTTCCTTCTTTTGGAAAATTAAAAAAAAACCGAGAGGGGAGGATTTCCAGCCCCCCGCTCCCTCCCCTTTTAGTCGCCTTCTACGACACGCAGGGAATACGTGGGAAGTATTCTTAATCCCCTATCCCCAGGGATAATGTATATATATATATATATATATATATGGATATGGCAAGGCTTACAGATGAATGATTTTTCAGGAGTCATGGCTGTTGCCCACCCTGACTCTGGCACACATACACTGCATTCCTCACCTTATGATGCAATATGTATGGACTTTCTTTTACGTACTACACCAGTGCTAAATTTCTTGACACTCATAAGTATGTGGAGTTTCTCTACACAATGATGGTATTAGTCTTGTTGCCAGTAATTGATGTTTTGGTGTTTACAATATTTTTTTTTATACTTGATTGCCAATTCCTGCATTAGTGAGGTAACACCAGGAACAGACAGAGAAATGCCTCATCTGCTCACAGACACAGACACACACACACACACACATATATGTATATTTTTCATTTCATATATGCCATTTCCCACATTAGGGAGGTGAAGTCGGGAACAGATGACTGGGCCTCGGGGGGAGGACCCTCATATGGCTCACATCTCTGTTCCTTCTTTTGGATAAGTAAAACAGGAGGGAAGGATTTTCAGCCCCCTATTCCAACCCCTTTTAGTCTCCTTCTCTGACATGCAGGGAATAACTAGGTAACTATTATTTCTCTCTTTTTTTCCAAAAGAAGGAACAGAGACGGGGGCCGGGTGGGGATATTCCCTCAGGGGCCCGGTCCTCTGCTCTTGACACTACCTCGCTATCGCGGGAAATGGCGAATAGTATGAAAAAAAAAAAAAGTGTGTGGAAGAAGAAAGTTAAGAGTAAATGTGAATAAGAGCAAGGTTATTAGGTACAGTAGGGTTGAGGGTCAAGTCAATTGGGAGGTGAGTTTGAATGGAGAAAAACTGGAGGAAGTGAAGTGTTTTAGATATCTGGGAGTGGATCTGGCAGCGGATGGAACCATGGAAGCGGAAGTGGATCATAGGGTGGGGGAGGGGGCGAAAATTCTGGGGGCCTTGAAGAATGTGTGGAAGTCGAGAACATTATCTCGGAAAGCAAAAATGGGTATGTTTGAAGGAATAGTGGTTCCAACAATGTTGTATGGTTGCGAGGCGTGGGCTATGGATAGAGTTGTGCGCAGGAGGATGGATGTGCTGGAAATGAGATGTTTGAGGACAATGTGTGGTGTGAGGTGGTTTGATCGAGTGAGTAACGTAAGGGTAAGAGAGATGTGTGGAAATAAAAAGAGCGTGGTTGAGAGAGCAGAAGAGGGTGTTTTGAAGTGGTTTGGGCACATGGAGAGGATGAGTGAGGAAAGATTGACCAAGAGGATATATGTGTCGGAGGTGGAGGGAACAAGGAGAAGAGGGAGACCAAATTGGAGGTGGAAAGATGGAGTGAAAAAGATTTTGTGTGATCGGGGCCTGAACATGCAGGAGGGTGAAAGGAGGGCAAGGAATAGAGTGAATTGGAGCGATGTGGTATACCGGGGTTGACGTGCTGTCAGTGGATTGAATCAAGGCATGTGAAGCGTCTGGGGTAAACCATGGAAAGCTGTGTAGGTATGTATATTTGCGTGTGTGGACGTATGTATGTGCATGTGTGTGGGGGGGTTGGGCCATTTCTTTCGTCTGTTTCCTTGCGCTACCTCGCAGACGCGGGAGACAGAGACAAAGTATAAAAAAAAAAGAAAAAAAATATATATACATATATATATATGTTATCCCTGGGGATAGGGGAGAAAGAATACTTCCCACGTATTCCCTGCGTGTCGTAGAAGGCGACTAAAAGGGAAGGGAGCGGGGGGCTGGAAATCCTCCCCTCTCATTTTTCTTTTTTTTTTTTCCAAAAGAAGTAACAGAGAAGTGGGTCAGGTGAGAATATTCCCTCAAAGGCCCAGTCCTCTGTTCTTAACGCTACCTCGCTATCGCGGGAAATGGCGAATAGTATGAATGAAAGATATATATATATATATATATATATATATATATATATATATATATATATATATATATATATATATATATATATATATATATATATATATATATATATATTTATATATATATATATATATATATATATATATATATATATATATATATATATATATATATATATATATATATATATATATATATATATATGTATGTATATATATAAATATATATATATATATATATATATATATATATATATATATATATATATATATATATATATATATATATATATATATATATATTTGGACGATTTTTGCAGGGAAATAATGCAAATGACTGGGAGATATATAAAAGAAAGAGGCAGGAGGTCAAGAGAAAGGTGCAAGAGGCGAAAAAGAGGGCAAATGAGAGTTCGGGTGAGAGAGTATCATTAAATTTTAAGGAGAATAAAAAGATGTTTTGGAAAGAGGTAAATAAAGTCCGTAAGAAAAGGGAGCAAATGGGAACTTCAGTGAAGGGGGATAATGAGGTGATAAGTAGTGGTGATGTGAGGAGATGGAGTGCGTATTTTGAAGGTTTGTTGAATGTATTTGATGATAGACTGGCAGATATAGGGTGTTTTGGTCGAGGTGGTGTGCAAAGTGAGAGGGTTAGGGAAAATGATTTGGTAAACAGAGAAGAGGTAGTAAAAGCTTTGTGGAAGATGAAAGCCGGCAAGGCAGCGGGTTTGGATGGTACTGCAGTGGAATTTTTAAAAAAAGGGGGTGACTGTATTGTTAACTGGTTGGTAAGATTATTTTATGTATGTATGACTCATGGTGAGGTGCCTCGGGACTAGCGGAATGCTTGTATAGTGCCATTGTACAAAGGCAGAGGGGATAAGAGTGAGTGCTCAAATTATAGAGGTATAAGTTTGTTGGGTATTCCTGGGAAATTATATGGGAGGGTATTGATTGAGAGGGTGAAGGCATGTACAGAGCATCAGATTGGGGAAGAGCAGTGTGGTTTCAGAAGTGGTAGAAGATGTGTGGATCAGGTGTTTGCTTTGAAGAATGTATGTGAGAAATGCTTAGAAAAGCAAATGGATTTGTATGTAGCAATTATGGATCTGGAGAAGGCATATGATAGAGTTGACAGAGATGCTCTGTGAAAGGTATTAAGAATATATGGTGTCGGAGGTAAGTTGATAGAAGTAGTAAAAAGTTTTTATCGAGGATGTAAGGCATGTGTATGTCTAGGAAGAGAGGAAAGTGATTGGTTCTCAGTGAATGTTGGTTGCGGCAGGGGTGTGTGATGTCTCCATGGCTGTTTTATTTGTTTATGGATGGGGTTGTTAGGGAGGTGAATGCAAGAGTTTTGGAAAGAGGGGGAAGTATGCAATCTGTTGTGGATGAGAGAGCTTGGGAAGTGAGTCAGTTGTTGTTCGCTGATGATACAGCGCTGGTGGCTGATTCGGGTGAGAAACTGCAGAAGCTGGAGACTGAGTTTGGTAAAGTGTGTGAAAGAAGAAAGTTGAGAGTATATGTGAATAAGAGCAAGGTTATTAGGTACAGTAGGGTTGAGGGTCAAGTCAATTAGGAGGTGAGTTTGAAGGGAGAAAAACTGGAGAAAGTGAAGTGTTTTATATATCTGGGATTGGATCTGGCAACGGATGGAACCATGGAAGCGGAAGTGAATCATAGGGTGGGGGAGGGGGCGAAAGTTCTGGGAGCGTTGAAGAATTTGTGGAAGTCGAAAACATTATCTTGAAAAGCAAAAATGGGTATGTTTGAAGGAATAGCGGTTCCAACAATGTTATATGGTTGCGAGGCATGGGCTATAGATAGAATTGTGCGCAGGAGGGTGGATGTGTTGGAAATAAGATGTTTGAGTACAGTATGTGGTGTGAGGTGGTTTGATCGAGTAAGTAATGAAAGGGTAAGAAAGATTTGTAGCAATAAAAAGAGTGTGGAAGAGAGAGCAGAAGAGGGTGTATTGAAATGGTTTGGTCACATGTAGAGAATGAGTGAGGAAAGATTGACAAAGAGGATTTATGTGTCGGAAGTGGAGGGAACGAGGAGAAGTGGGAGACCAAATTGGAGGTGGAAGGATGGAGTGAAAAAGATTTTGAGTGATCCGGGCCAGAACATACAGGAGGGTGGTAGGCGTGCAAGGAATAGAGCGAATTGGAACGAAGTGGTATACCGGGGTCGACGTGCTGTGAATGGATTAAACCAGGGCATGTGAAGCGTCTAGGGTAAACCAAGGAAAGTTTTGTGGGGCCTGGATGTGGAAAGGAGCTGTGGTTTCGGTGCATTATACATGACAGCTAGAGACTGAGTGTGAGCGAATGTGGCCTTTGTTGTCTTTTCCTAGCGCTACTTCGCGCACATGCGGGGGGAGGGGGTTTTCATTTCATGTGTGGCGGTGTGGCGACGAGAATGAATAAGGGCAGACAGTATGAATTATGTACATGTGTATACATGTATATGTCTGTGTGGGTGTATATATATGTATACGTTGAGATGTATAGGTATGTATGTGTGCTTGGGTGGACGTGTATGCATATACATGTGTACATGGGTGGGTTGGGCCAATCTTTCGTCTGTTTCCTTGCGCTACCTCGCTAACGCAGGAGACAGCGATAAAGTATAGTAAAAAAAAAAAAAAAAAAAAAATATATATATATATATATATATATATATATATATATATATATATATATATTATTTACTTATATTTATTTTGCTTTGTCGCTGTCTCCCGCGTTAGCGAGGTAGCGCAAGGAAACAGACTATAGAATGGCCCAACCCGCACACACACACATGTTTATACATACATGTCCACACACGCACAATATACATACCTATACATCTCAATGTACACATATATATATACACACACAGACATATACATATATACACATGTACATAATTCATACTGTCTGCCTTTATCTGTTCCCATCGCCACCTCGCTACACATGGAAAAACAACCCCCTCTCCCCTCAAGTGTGCGAGGTAGCACTAGGAAAAACACCAAAGTCCCCATTCGTTCACACTCAGTCTCTAGCTGTCATGTAATAATGCACCGAAACCACAGCTCCCTTTCCACATCCAGGCCCCACACACTTTGCATGGTTTACCCCAGACGCTTCACATGCCCTGGTTCAATCCACTGACAGCACGTCGACCCCGGTATACCACTTCGTTCCAATTCACTCTATTCCTTGCACGCCTTTCACCCTCCTGCATGTTTAGGCCCCGATTACTCAAAATCTTTTTCACTCCATCTTTCCACCTCCAATTTGGTCTCCCACTTCTCCTCGTTCCCTCCACTTCTGACACATATATCCTCTTGGTCAATCTTTCCCCACTCATTCTCTCCATGTGACCAAACATTTCAAAATACCCTTTTCTGCTCTCTCAACCACACTCTTTTTATTTCCACATATCTCTCTCACCCTTACATTACTTAATCGATCAAACCACCTCACACCACATATTGTCCTCAAACATCTCATTTCCAGCACATCCACCCTCCTGCGCACAACTCTATCCATAGCCCACGCCTCGCAACCATACAACATTGTTGGAACCACTATTCCTTCAAACATACCCATTTTTGCTTTCCGAGATAATGTTCTCGACTTCCAAACATTCTTCAAGGCTCCCAGAATTTTCGCCCCCTCCCCCACCCTATGATTCACTTCCGCTTCCATGGTTCCATCCGCTGCCAGATCCACTCCCAGATATCTAAAACGCTTCACTTCCTCCAGCTTTTCTCCATTCAAACTTACCTCCCAATTGACTTGACCCTCAACCCTACTGTACCTAATAACCTTGCTCTTATTCACATTTACTCTTAACTTTCTTCTTTCACACACTTTACCAAACTCAGTCACCAGCTTCTGCAGTTTCTTACATGAATCAGCCACCAGCGCTATATCATCAGCGAACAACAACTGACTCACTTCCCAAGCTCTCTCATCCACAACAGACTGCATACTTGCCCCTCTTTCCAAAACTCTTGCATTCACCTCCCTAACAGCCCCATCCATAAACAAATTAAACAACCATGGAGACATCACACACCCCTGCCGCAAACCTACATTCACTGAGAGCCAATCACTTTCCTCTCTTCCTACACGTACACATGCCTTACATACTCGATAAAAACTTTTCACTGCTTCTAACAACTTGCCTCCCACACCATATATTCTTAATACCTTCCACAGAGCATCTCTATCAAGTCTATTATATGCCTTCTCCAGATCCATAAATGCTACATACAAATCCATTTGTTTTTCTAAGTATTTCTCGCATACATTCTTCAAAGCAAACACCTGATCCACACATCCTCTACCACTTCTGAAACCACACTGCTCTTCCCCAATCTCATGCTCTGTACATGCCTTCACCCTCTCAATCAATACCCTCCCAGATAATTTACCAGAAATACTCAACAAACTTATACCTCTGTAATTTGAGCACTCTCTTATCCCCTTTGCCTTTGTACAATGGCACTATGCAAGCATTCCGCCAATCCTCAGGCACCTCACCATGAATCATACATACATTAAATAACCTTAACAACCAGTGAACAATACAGTCACCCCCTTTTTTAATAAATTCCACTGCAATGCCATCCACACCTGCTGCTTTGCCGGCTTTCATCTTCCGTAAAGCTTTTACTACCTCTTCTCTATTTACCAAATCATTTTCCCTAACCCTCTCACTTTGCACACCACCTCGACCAAGACACCCCACATCTGCCACTCTATCATCAAACACATTCAACAAACCTTCATAATACTCACTCCATCTCCTTCTCACATCACCACTATTTGTTATCACCTCCCCATTTGCCCCCTTCACTGAAGTTCCCATTTGCTCCCTTGTCTTACGCACTTTATTTACCTCCTTCCAAAACATCTTTTTATTCTGCCTAAAATTTAATGATACTCTCTCACCCCAACTCTCATTTGCCCTCTTTTTCACCTCTTGCACCTTTCTCTTGACCTCCTGCCTCTTTCTTTTATACCTCTCCCACTCATTTGCATTTTTTCCCTGCAAAAAACGTTCAAATGCCTCTCTCTTCTCTTTCACTAATAATCTTACTTTTTCATCCCACCACTCAATACCTTTCCTAATCAACCCACCTCCCACGCTTCTCTTGCCACAAGCATCTTTTGCGCAAGCCATCACTTCTTCCCTAAATACATCCCATTCCTCCCCCACTCCCCTTACCTCCTTTGTCCTCACCTTTTTCCATTCTGTACTCAGTCTCTCCTGGTACTTCCTCACACAAGTCTCCCTCCCAAGCTCGCTTACTCTCACCATTCTCTTCACCCCAACATTATCTCTTCTTTTCTGAAAACCCATACAAATCTTCACCTTTGCTTCCACAAGATAATGATCAGACATCCCTCCAGTTGCACCTCTCAGCACATTAACATCCAAAAGCCTCTCTTTCGTGCGTCTATCAATTAACACGTAATCCAATAAAGGTCTCTGGTCATCTCTCCTACTTACATACGTATACTTATGTATGTCTCGCTTTTTAAACCAGGTATTCCCAATCACCAGTCCTTTTTCAGCACATAAATCTACAAGCTCTTCACCATTTCCATTTACAACACTGAACAGTCCATGTATACCAATTATTCCCTCAACTGCCACATTACTCACCTTTGCATTCAAATCACCCATCACTATAACCCGATCTTGTGCATCAAAACCACTAACACACTCATTCAGCTGCTCCCAAAACACTTGCCTCTCATGATCTTTCTTCTCATGCCCAGGTGCATATGCACCAATAATCACCCATCTCTCTCCATCAACTTTCAGTTTTACCCATATCAATCTAGAATTTACTTTCTTACACTCTATCACATACTTCCACAACTTCTGATTCAGGAGTAGTGCTACTCCTTCCCTTGCTGTTGTCCTCTCACTAACCCCTGACTTTACTCCCAAGACATTCCCAAACCACTCTTCCCCTTTACCCTTTAGCTTCGTTTCACTCAGAGCCAAAACATCCAGGTTCCTTTCCTCAAACATACTACCTATCTCTCCTTTTTTCTCGTCTTGGTTACATCCACACACATTTAGACACCCCAATCTGAGCCTTCGAGGAGGATGAGCACTCCTCGCGTGACTCCTTCTTCTGTTTCCCCTTTTAGAAAGTTAAAATATAAGGAGGGGAGGGTTTCTGGCCCCCCGCTCCCGTCCCCTTTAGTCGCCTTCTACGACACGTGAGGAATGCGTGGGAAGTATTCTTAATCCCCTATCCCCAGGGATAGGGGATTATATATATATATATTTTTTTTTTTCCTTTCTTTTAAACTATTCGCCATTTCCCGCGTTAGCGAGGTAGCGTTAAGAACAGAGGACTGAGCCTTTTTTGGAATATCCTCACCTGGCCCCCTCTGTTCCTTCTTTGGAAAAAAAAAAAAAAACGAGAGGGGAGGATTTCCAGCCCCCCGCTCCCTCCCCTTTTAGTCGCCTTATACGACACGCAGGGAATACGTGGGAAGTATTCTTAATCCCCTATCCCCAGGGAGATATATATATATATATATATATATATATATATATATATATATATATATATATATATATATATATATGCAAAAATCATGAAAATGAAACATGATAAGTTCTCAAGTGCACTTTCGTGTAATGAACACATCTTCATGGGAGATACAAGAATAAGATAGAAGACGTAAAACAATCAGTTGATATATAAGGAAGAAACGTAGCTAAGACTAAAACGCCAATAGTAAATAAGCGTTACTGGATGGTGGTGCTCGGGTTGGTGTTCGGGTCTGGCAATATGCCTTTCATAAAATCTTTATTATGTGGACAGGAAAGGGAACTGTTTATAAATTTTGCCTTCAGCAAAGCTATCCAATTTGTACAGACCTTCACTAATATCAATGTTACAATTCTTTGTTTATTCAATAATAGTATATTCAATGATATTTCTCGTGGTAAAGGAGTTACAGTTAATAATTGAATTGGCATTACTCCAGTCAAAAAATACAATGGTCATAAATTTTAACATGATGAAACGAAGCATTTGATTCTTGTTCTGTTTTCAGACATATATATATATATATATATATATATATATATATATATATATATATATATATATATATATATATATATATATATATATATATATATATATATATATATACATATATATATACATATATATATACATATATATATATATATATATATATATATATATATATATATATATATATTTCTTTCTTTTAAACTATTCGCCATTTCCCGCGTTAGCGAGGTAGCGCTAAGAACAGAGGACTGGGCCTTTTTTGGAATATCCTCAACTGGCCCCCTCTGTTCCTTCTTTTGGAAAATTTAAAAAAAAAAAAAACGAGAGGGGAGGATTTCCAGCCCCCCGCTCCCTCCCCTTTTAGTCGCCTTCTACGACACGCAGGGAATACGTGGGAAGTATTCTTAATCCCCTATCCCCAGGGATAATATATATATATATATATATATATATATATATATATATATATATATATATATATATATATATATATATATATATATATATATATATATATATATATATATATATGTATGTTGTATAAATCTTACATTAAGATCCTTTCCAGTCTGCTTAACATAAACATGTAGCAATTTTTACGAGGTATTGTGTAAACACAGCCCACAGAATTGTCTGGTGAGTTTTTGATTAAGATAATAGCACTGCTATTGCTGAAGGCTACATTTACATTAAAGGATTTGAGCAGTCTAGGAAGTAATGTAAAATTATAACTAAAAGGGAGAACTAAAAGATTCTTGGTATCAATGGGAGGTTTGTGTTTATAAAATGATTTCTTTGCCTACTTAAGGAATTTAACAATGAAAGATCTAGGGTACTTTAACTTGGATCCAATAGAATATATCCTCTCAAACTGATCATCAATAAATTCTGGACTGTTATACGTAATGCTCTAAGGAAAATAGACTGGAATGATGATAATTCAACTATGTCATGTTTAGCTGAGTTATGAGGAATAAATGAACAAACATTGCTGGATTTTCTGTATGTGCTAGACTTATTCATGTTACTATCCCGATGAATCATACAATCTAAAAATGGTAATATACAATTATTTTCCGCCTATACGTTATAGTTGATAGAAGGTACTAAAATGTTAAGCAAAGAGAGAAATACTCGTGAATCTCCGTTTATTGGTGCTCCACTGTGACCTCTTACACAAATGCCCACATACGCAGATATACATACATATACCTATCAACATATACATACATATAAATACACATACGCAGACATTACGTACATACACATGTACATATTCATACTTGCTTGCCTTCATCCATTCCTGTCGCTACTCCGCCCCACACAAAAACAGTATATATATATATATATATATATATATATATATATATATATATATATATATATATATATATATATATATATATATATATATATATATGAATTTTCTGAGTAAATATTTACGAAGGCCTCAAAGTGGTATAAATCGTAAATGATTTTCTTTTACCTTTTTGTCATCCACGACCTTCCAGGTCAGACCACAATGTTGAGCATATGAAAGGATCTCTTGACATTAAAACTGTTTCAGAGTCTCTGACGTTTTTTAATTACGGAAAGTGACATTATTCTTTGGACTGGAGGTTCTTCAGAACAGACCGACGACAAAAGGCATTTCAAATGACTATACATAACAACACATTAACATTCTTCATTGTTTATTCAACAACTGAAAATGTCCTGTGTCATGATGTACATATTTGCGTCTGTGTAATTACCTCTTTGTAAAGTACGGTGTATTACGCTTCTGGTGCTCCATCTCTCGAACATTATCTTGCATTTATGTGTCCTGTCGGCATTAACTCTCTCCTCAGTGGTTTCATTCCATTCATCCCATACTTTTATATCATGCAAGCGCTGCCTCACATCATTTTTAACAAGTTTCTTGCTTAATATCTTCGTTATCGATATTCATAAAATGAATATCATACATTATCATCAGGTCACCCCTCACTCTACTCTTTATCAAAAGAGGACAATTTGAAAGCCTTTATAGCCTTTCCATGTACATCAGCTTTCTTAGGTCTGGTACTGTCTTTGTTGCTCTTCTCTGGACTTTTTCTATGTCTTTTTTGTGCTTCTTTCGGTGCGGTGATAAAACTTCATAAGCTTAATCTTGTTATTGCCTTCTATATAATGTATACAGCTTACTGAATAATCTTTTATCTGCGAACTTGAATGCTGTTCTAACATCTGCCAATAGACAATTGATCTGTATCACTGATCTTCTACTGTAGGACTCTGGCTACAGATGAGGAAGAGTTTCGAATTCCAAGTTTTTCTCACACACACACACACACACACACACACACACACACACACACACACACACACACACACACACACACACACAGATTCCTGCAACCTGCATATCTTGCAAGATGATCATCAAATCGATGCCTTCTTGCACGTTGGCACATCCTCAATTCTTTACATTTGCTGTGGTGTCAGTATCATCACCCATGCATCAGATCAGCTGTGTAATTTGTCAAGGTCCCTTTGTAAGTTGATGCAGTCTCCTGCGCTCTCCTCCTCCTCTCCTCATGACCATTGCATCATCAGCAAACACATGTGTAGGTAGGGGGACCATACCCCTTTCAGGTAAATCAGCTATATAGATCGAGAGGTTTAGTGGTCCTAGAACAGAACCCTGGACCACTTCGCTGGTGACCTCGTCTTGTTCTCTAGATAGCTTCTCTGACTTGCGTCCCTTTGCTCCCGGACTCTGGGGCAATCTTCTACCTATGAATGGAGCGTCTCCCTTTCCCATTCCTTCCTGATGATCCATCGTCTTAATCAGCCTCTCACGTTTGTGTGTTTGTGTGTGTGTGTGTGTGTGTGTGTGTGTGTGTGTGTGTGTGTGTGTGTGTGTGTGAGTGTGTGAGTGTGTGTGTGTGTGTGTGTACAATAGATACCACCGAACCTTTAAGGTATGTGTATGTGGTACATGCAATTAGCTCCTGATATCTCCCCTATCAAGGCACCTATTGAGATACTGAGTGGAATGTCTGTCTGCAGCTGTTACGTACAATGGTTATTGTGAGGCCATTCACAGCATCACCCATCTCTCGACGTCATCTCTCTCCTCTCTCTATTGACCGAGGTTCTCATCTGCCTCCCTGGCTCTTGCTGTGGTCATACCTGCCTCCCTGGCTCTGTGATCGTACCGTCATACTCAAGGATCGCACTGTTGTGCTCAAGGATCGTACTGTTGTGCTCAAGGGTCGTACCGTCATACTCAAGGATCGTGCTGTTGTGCTCAAGGATAGTACCGTCTTACTCAAGGATCGTGCTGTTGTGCTCAAGGATCGTACCGTCTTACTCAAGGATCGTACCGTCTTACTCAAGGATCGTACCGTCTTACTCAAGGATCGTACCGTCTTACTCAAGGATCGTACCGTCTTACTCAAGGATCGTACCGTCTTACTCAAGGCTCTACGTACCGTTGTGCTTAAGGATCATACTCCCACACCGTTGTGCTCAGAAGGCCACTGTTGTTAACCTGGTAGACTAATATGATTATGAAGAGATCCAGTCATCTCCGTACCAGTTCCTAGTTGACATCCAGGTGAGATGGTTAAACAAGAAGAGAGTATAACAGGCCTTCTGTACGTAGACTGTTCATGTCGTGTTGTGTACGGTTGCCGTGTTATGCTCCGTCGTAACTAAGGCTGGGGACCGGTCTGAGCAAGCGCAACTTCTTGTAAAAGCGTTAACGTTGTCAAGCAAGTCCCGTATGTTCGTTAATAGACTAACTCAAACTTTATTTTACCGTTATGGAAAAGTCATGAAGCCATTCTATTTTTCGGTCAATACTTAGATGTTTCCTCGCGACAGTAGATCAAATATCTGACAACTTTACCTTGTTCTTGTGGACTACAGCTTGTATAGAGTTTACGTCCACATCCTGATGTGTTCCATGTGGGCGGGTCACACCAGACTGGATGTTTCGTAAGCGTGGGGTGGCTGCTGCACGGCGGGTTAGGGGACTAAATTCACTTATTTTTTTCTTGTGTCTCTTTCACCGTTGTAAAGTGTTAGCGAAAATAAATGACCTAAACCGAATTACGTGTCCTGAATGCCAACTATATATATATATATATATATATATATATATATATATATATATATATATATATATTTATTTATTTATTTATTTTGCTTTGTCGCTGTCTCCCGCGTTAGCGAGGTAGCGCAAGGAAACAGACAAAAGAATGGCCCAACCCACCCACATACACATTTATATACATACACGTCCACGCACGCAAATATACATACCTATATATCTCAATGTACACATATATATACACACACAGACATATACATATATACACATGTATATAATTCATACTGTCTGCCTTTATTTATTCCCATCGCCACCTCGCCACACATGGAATAACATCCCCCCCCCCTCATGTGTGCGAGGTAGCGCTAGGAAAAGACAACAAAGGCCCCATTCGTTCACACTCAGTCTCTAGCTGTCATGTAATAATGCACCGAAACCACAGCTCCCTTTCCACATCCAGGCCCCACACAACTTTCCATGGTTTACCCCAGACGCTTCGCATGCTCTGGTTCAATCCATTGACAGCACGTCGACCCCGGTATACCACATCGTTCCAATTCACTCTATTCCTTGCACGCCTTTCACCCTCCTGCATGTTCAGGCCCCGATCACTCAAAATCTTTTTCACTCCATCTTTCCACCTTCAGTTTGGTCTCCCACTTCTCGTTCCCTCCACCTCCGACACATATATCCTCTTGGTCAATCTTTCCTCACTCTTTCTTTCCATGTGACCAAAACATTTCAAAACATTCTCTTCTGCTCTCTCAACCACACTCTTTTTATTACCACACATCTCTCTTACCCTTTCATTACTTACTCGATCAAACCACCTCACACCACATATTGTCCTCAAACATCTCATTTCCAGCACATCCACCCTCCTGCGCACAACTCTATCCATAACCCACGCCTCGCAACCATACAACATTGTTAGAACCACTATTCCTTCAAACATACCCATTTTTGCTTTCCGAGATAATGTTCTCGACTTCCAAACATTCTTCAAGGCTCCCAGAATTTTCGCCCCCTCTCCCACCCTATGATTCACTTACGCTTCCATGGTTCCATCCGCTGCCAGATCCACTCCCAGATATCTAAAACACTTCACTTCCTCCAGTTTTTCTCCATTCAAACTTACCTCCCAATTTCCTTGACCCTCAACCCTTCTGTACCTAACAACCTTGCTCTTATTCACATTTACTATCAACTTTCTTCTTTCACACACTTTACCAAACTCAGTCACCAGCTTCTGCAGTTTCTCACATGAATCAGTCACCAGCGCTGTATCATCAGCGAACAACAACTGACTCACTTCCCAAGTTCTCTCATCCACAACAGACTGCATACTTGCCCCTCTTTCCAAAACTCTTGCATTCCCCTCCCTAACAACCCCATCTATAAACAAATTAAATAATCATGGAGACATGATATATATATATATATATATATATATATATATATATATATATATATATATATATATATATATATATATATATATATATATATATATCATGTCTCCATGATTATTTAATTTTTCTTTTCCCTCCTACACTTTTACTGTTTCCTGTGGGGCTGGGTGGCGTCAAGAATGGATGAAGACGAGCAAGTATATATACATATATATAAATATATATATATATATATTTATTTTAATAAATAAATATATATATATATATATATATATATATTTATATATATGTATATATACTTGCTCGTCTTCATCCATTCTTGACGCCACCCAGCCCCACAGGAAACAGTAATAGTGTAGGAGGGAAAAGAAAAAAAGATAACATACTTCCTCTTATCTTCCCCAACACCCAATCGCCGCCCTTTGCTTCAGCCCCAGGAAACATATGAAGAAAGGACACATCCGTTCACATCCATTCTTTAGCTGTCATATGTAATGCACCGAAACCACAGTTCCATATACACATTCAGGTCCCACAGACCTTTCCAATTTTACCCTAAACGTTTCATATGCCATGGTTCATCCCCTTGACAGTCCGTCGATTCCAGTGTACTACATCGTTGAAATTCACTCTATTTCGTGCACGCCTTTCATCCTCTTGTATGTTCAGGCCCCGATCGCTCAAAATCTTTTTCACTCAATCCTTCCATCTCCAGTTTGGTCTCCCTGTTCTTGTTCTCTTCATCTCTGACACACATAACCTCACTGTCAACTTTCCTCCCTCACTCTCTCCATATATCCAGACCATTTCAACACTCTCATCGGTGAAGAGGGCAAACGAGGAAATGATAACAGGTAGTGATGAAGTGAGGAGGTGATGGAGTGTGTAATTTGAAGGATTGTTAAACGTATTTGATGATGGAGTAGGAGACAGGATGTTTTGATCGGGTTG
The DNA here is from genome assembly GCF_036320965.1 of Panulirus ornatus. Lineage (NCBI taxonomy): Eukaryota > Metazoa > Arthropoda > Malacostraca > Decapoda > Palinuridae > Panulirus > Panulirus ornatus. The sequence goes on along the minus strand of NC_092242.1, from coordinate 18,697,814 downwards.
GTGTGCGAAGTCAAGGACAGTGGTTTGTTGAGGGAGGTAAATGCAAGATCTGCATAGAGGAGCAAATATGCAGTCTGTTGGGGGTGAGGGGACCTGGGAAGTTAGTCAGTTGTTGTTCTCCAATGATACAGCACTGGTGGCTGGTTCGAGTGAGAAACTGCAGAACTTGTGACTGAATTTGGAAGACTGTGTGGAAGGAGAAGTTGAGAAAAGATGTGAAGAAACGCAGGGTTGATGGACAAGTTAGTTGGGAGAAAGTGAAGTGCTCTAGATATCTTGGAGTGGACTTGGCAGCGAATGGAACCATGGAAGCGGAAGTTGGGTAGGGGAGGGAGCCATGAAGAATGTATGAATAAAGAGAATATCATCTGGGAGGGCAAAAATGGGTATGTTTGAAGGAATAGTGGTTCCAACAATGTGATATGGTTGTGAGGCATGGGCTATAGATAGGGTTGTGCGGAAGAGGGACGGATGTGTTTGAAAAGAGATGTTTGAGGACAATATGTGGTGTGAGGTGGTCTGATCGAGTAAGTAATGAAAGGGTAAGAGAGATATGTGGTAATAAAAAGAGTGTGGTTGAGAGAGCAGAAGAGGGTGTGTTGAAATGGTTTCAACATATATGGAACGAATGAGTGAGGAAAGGTTGACAAAGAGAATCTATGTGTCAGAAATGAAGGGGACCAGATTGGAGGTGGAAGTGAAAAAGATTTTGCACGATTTGAACCTGAATATGCAGGAAAGTGAAAAGCGTGCACGGAATAGAGTGAACTGGAACGTTGTGGTATAACGGAGTCGACGTGCTGTTAATGGACTGAACCAGAACATGTGAAGTGTCTGGGCTAAACTGTGGAAAGGTCTGTTTGGCCTGGATGTGGATAGGGAGCTGTGGTTTCGGTGTATCACTAGAGAATGGATGTGAGCGGATGTGGCATCTTTTTCGTACATTTCCTGGCGCTACCTTGCTGACGCAGGGGGTGGCAATGTTGTTTCCTGTGGGGTGGGGTGGCGCTAGGAATGGATAAGGCGAGCAAGTATATATATATATATATATATATATATATATATATATATATATATATATATATATATATATATATATATATATATATATATATATATATATATATATATATATATATATATATATTATATATATATATATATATATATATATATATATAAGTGTGTGTGTGTGTGTGTGCTTATGAGCGTGAACGGGTCTTTCTTCGTCTTTATTGCCGGCGCTACCCGGTAATGCGGGAAACGATTATCAAGTATGATGAACAAAAATAGATGTATATCGAACGCAAACCACAATCCCCTCAACAAGCCCCTCCTCTCTCTACCCCCATCTTTACCATACCCCAGCCTCCCCCAAAACAAAACAAAAAAAATAAAGAAGGGGGGGTTGGGGGGGAGGGGGGGAAGCCATCCTTGATCTAATACTCTGTGCACGACGGAACGCAATTTTTCTCTGTATCGCAAATAGATTAAGGTGGGCTTGGGTTCGATCCCTACTGAGGAGGCTGTCCCTTCAAGGTTCTCGACTTTGTTGCTGGATCAGGTGGCTTTGTGGCTGACGGTGCGCACCCTACGCCAGATATTTTTGTGGCGTTTTGACCGTGCAGAGCGTGACGGTACTACCCATTGAGCACGACGATAGACACTTTGAGAGCGACAGTACGACCCTTGAGCATGACGATAGACACTTTGAGAACGATAGTACGAGCCTTTGAGCATGACGATAGACACTTTGAGAACGACTGTACGACCCTTGAGCACGACGTCGCTACCCCTTGAACATGACAGTACGACCCTTGAGCACGACGATACGACCGCTTGAACACAACGGCACAACCCCTTGAGCGCGACGGTACGACCCCTTAAACACGACAGCACGACCTCCTGAGCGCGACGGTACGACCCCTTGAGCGCGACAGCACGACCTCTTGAGTGAGACACGACACACCCCTTGAACACGACTGCACGAGATCTTTGAGCCCCAGCACTCCGAAGGCCACCCTACCATACCTAGTGAGGTGTTTGTACTACCTCCGGGTAACAAGGTCACCCCGGTGTTTGGCATAAACACAAAGGATGTTTACATACGTGCATATGCTGCCACTTTCATGAAATCCAATCATGTACCCAAGTTATACGTGGAGTGCGGAACTTCCCGGTCTGTTTGTCTCTCTCTCTCTCTCTCTCTCTCTCTCTCTCTCTCTCTCTCTCTCTCTCTCTCTCCTTGTTGTTGGAGGGCATTATGTGATATATATATATATATATATATATATATATATATATATATATATATATATATATATATATATATATATATATATATATATATACTTATTTTGATTTGTCGCTGTCTCCCGCGTTAGCGAGGTAGCGCAAGGAAACAGTCGAAAGAATGGCTCAACCCACCCACATACACATGTATATACATACACGTCCACACACGCACATATACATACCTATACATCTCAACGTATACATATATATATATATATATATATATATATATATATATATATATATATATATATATATATATATATATATATATATATATATATATATATATATATATATATATATATATATATATATATATATATATATATATACACACACAGACATATACATATACACACATGTACATAATTCATAATGTCTGCCTTTATTCATTCCCATTGCCACCTCGCCACACATGAAATAACAACCCCCTCCCCCCTCATGTGCGCAAGGTAGCGCTAGGAAAAGACAACAAAGGCCACATTCGTTCACACTCAGTCTCTAGCTGTCATGTAATAATGCACCGAAACCACAGCTCCCTTTCCACATCCAGGAACCACACAACTTTCCATGGTTTACCCTAGACACTTCACATGCCCTGGTTCAATGAATTGACAGCACGTCGACCCCGGTATACCACATCGTTCCAATTCACTCTATTCCTTGCACGCCTTTCACCCTCCTGCATGTTCAGGCCCCGATCACTCAAAATCTTTTTCACTCCATCTTTCCATCTCCAATTTGGTCTCCCGCTTCCCCTCGTTCCCTCCACCTTAGACACACATATATCCTCTTGGTCAATCTTTCCACACTCATTCTCTCCATACATTCTCTCCATACATCGAAGAGACGAAACTAGGACGCCAAATGGCGTCCTTGCTTCGTCTCTTCGATGTATATCATCTGACTTATATTTCTCTCTTGTGCCTCCCCTGATGATGTGATTATTACACGAAAGTGCACTTGGGAACTTATCGTGCTTCATTTTCCCCGTGGACTCATAGGAATATCTTGATCACGCGCTAAATTGTGATCCATTCCAATATATACATATATATATATATATATATATATATATATATATATATATATATATATATATATATATATATATATATATATATATATATATGATAGAGTTGATAGAGATGCTCTGTGGAAGGTATTAAGAATATATGGTGTGGGAGGAAAGTTGTTAGAAGCAGTGAAAAGTTTTTATCGAGGATGTAAGGCATGTGTACGTGTAGGAAGAGAGGAAAGTGATTGGTTCTCAGTGAATGTAGGTTTGCGGCAGGGGTGTGTGATGTCTCCATGGTTCTTTAATTTGTTTATGGATGGGGTTGTTAGGGAGGTAAATGCAAGAGTTTTGGAAAGAGGGGCAAGTATGAAGTCTGTTGGGGATGAGAGAGCTTGGGAAGTGAGTCAGTTGTTGTTCGCTGATGATACAGCGCTGGTGGCTGATTCATGTGAGAAACTGCAGAAGCTGGTGACTGAGTTTGGAAAAGTGTGTGGAAGAAGAAAGTTAAGAGTAAATGTGAATAAGAGCAAGGTTATTAGGTACAGTAGGGTTGAGGGTCAAGTCAATTGGGAGGTGAGTTTGAATGGAGAAAAACTGGAGGAAGTGAAGTGTTTTAGATATCTGGGAGTGGATCTGGCAGCGGATGGAACCATGGAAGCGGAAGTGGATCATAGGGTGGGGGAGGGGGCGAAAATCCTGGGAGCCTTGAAGAATGTGTGGAAGTCGAGAGCATTATCTCGGAAAGCAAAAATGGGTATGTTTGAAGGAATAGTGGTTCCAACAATGTTGTATGGTTGCGAGGCGTGGGCTATGGATAGAGTTGTGCGCAGGAGGATGGATGTGCTGGAAATGAGATGTTTGAGGACAATGTGTGGTGTGAGGTGGTTTGATCGAGTGAGTAACGTAAGGGTAAGAGAGATGTGTGGAAATAAAAAGAGCGTGGTTGAGAGAGCAGAAGAGGGTGTTTTGAAGTGGTTTGGGCACATGGAGAGGATGAGTGAGGAAAGATTGACCAAGAGGATATATGTGTCGGAGGTGGAGGGAACAAGGAGAAGAGGGAGACCAAATTGGAGGTGGAAAGATGGAGTGAAAAAGATTTTGTGTGATCGGGGCCTGAACATGCAGGAGGGTGAAAGGAGGGCAAGGAATAGAGTGAATTGGAGCGATGTGGTATACCGGGGTTGACGTGCTGTCAGTGGATTGAAGCAAGGCATGTGAAGCGTCTGGGGTAAACCATGGAAAGCTGTGTAGGTGTGTATATTTGCGTGTGTGGACGTATGTATATTCATGTGTATGGGGGGGGGGGGGGCCATTTCTTTCGTCTGTTTCCTTGCGCTACCTCGCAAACGCGGGAGACAGCGACAAAGTATAATAATAATAAAAAAAAAAAAAATATATATATATATATATATATATATATATATATATATATATATATATATATATATACGTTCATACTGACTACAACATTAGGAACCAGTCTGTGTGACTTGTCACTTGACTTACATACCTAAATATAAAGAAGCACACTCTCACAAAGCACTTTTTTCCACCGAGTGATGAAAAAATAAAGATAGGGAAAGTAAGAGAAATAGAGAAAGTTGATGTGCGCCACCTTGAATATTGGATCAGAACCTGGATAGATGGATCGGCTGAGTCGTGGCCGCGACGTGGTAAACGACCTAGAGAGAGAGAGAGAGAGAGAGAGAGAGAGAGAGAGAGAGAGAGAGAGAGAGAGAGAGAGAGAGAGAGAGAGAGAGAGAGAGAGAAGCGTGGAAGATGGAGAGATGAAATATTCACAGCTTGGAACCTGAGACCTTTTTTCTTTTTTGACTGGTGTAGCCTGAGCTGTGATGGATATAGCCTGAGCTGTGATTGTGATAGCCTGAGCTGTGATTTGGGGTCACCTGATCTTTCTGTGATGAGGCTCCAGACGAGAGCAAGAATAGGAAGGAATCCTGAGATCTGATTGGATATCGAGGTAAACGGAGAGTGGTGACTACGCTCTGATTGGCTGCTTTGGGAATGCCAGGTGAATATATGGACGTAGCCTGAGCGGTGATTTGTCGAGACGAATGATCCCGACAGACTGAAGGTAAGTGGAGGAGGAGTGGTATGCCTGAAGACTTCTCTCTCTCTCCCTGATGGAATGTGAGTTCGAACCACAGACACTCAAGATTAGCTTAATGATGATAGAATGATATATAGAAACGTTTTCATTATCATTATTATTATTATTATTGTTATTACTATTATCAGCAATAGAAGTATCAGTAGAAGCAGTAGTTTTAGCATTATTATTATTATCATTATTATTATTATTATTATTATTATTATTATTTTTATTATTATTATTATTATCATCATTATTATTATTATTATCATTAATATCATTATTATCATTAATATTATTATCATTATTATTATCATTATTATTATTATTATTATTATTATTATTATTATTATTATTATTATTACTATTACTATTATTATTATCATTATTATTATTATTATTATTATTATTATTATTATTATTATTATTATTATTATTATCATTATTATTATTATTATTATTATCATTATTACTATTATTATTATTATTACTATTATTATCATTATCATTATTATTACTATTATTATTATCATTATTATTATTATCACTATTATCATTATTATTATCATTATTATTATTATCATAATTATTATAATTATCATTATCTTCGCTATTATTATTATTATTACTATTACTATTATCATTATCATTATTGTCATGATTACTATTATAATCATTATCGTTAGCGTTGGTTTATGAATAATATACATGTGTAATGGCTGAAAATATTCAGACAAAATATACACAATAAAGGCATTTGGAACACAAGGGAAGAGAGTGTCAAACATCTTTACGTAAACATTAAACGCAGCTGAACTGAACTGTTTACGAAGGCTGGAACGAGGCTGTTCTTGTAGGGGTTTGTACCATCTCGAATGGGCTCGATGTTGTTGATAATGTACCACGTTTTACTCTCAGTGTATCACCAATATTTACCCCCCGACACAGTGGGAATGTCGTCTATTCCCGCCTTTTTACAGTGGGTCTTAACACCCATTCAGCAGTGGGTGCAGAACTAACCGTATCAGAATACAGACTATGTGAAACTGGTGTCTGTGTGTGTGTGTGTGTGTGTGAGTGTGTGTGTGTGTGTGTGTGTGTGTGTGTGTCAGATCTGGGACACTCACGTCCAGCGAGGAGGGCAACAGACGGGCCCTAGACATGCTCGGATATATAGCCGGGTCTGAGTGAGGAAATGCTGAGTATGATTTGGACATCTTAGTCGGAGCTGAGTTCTCAGGTAGCAGCATAAAAGATGAATATCGCCATCCAGTTACTGAGAATAAGATCGCTCACATATATCAGGTGTTCGTACCGCTGCGGGAGACGCCAAGACATGATGAAGAACAAGAGAAAGAATGTTTTAAAAACATGTACTCGATCCCCATTCGTAGAGAATCGGTCAAAGATGGCGTTGGGGGAAAGGTAAATGGATTGGTTTGTAATATACATGTAAACTTTCATTACGTCCTTCTCTTCATTCCAAGCACCGACGGGGTCAAATATCTAAAAGGGTACAGATATAGCGGGAACACATTTGGATCGCAAGTCGTTCATAGAATATATTTTCTTTTCAAACAAATGAATTTCTGATGTAAAAAAACTTACCTGGAGTTTATGTTATCTCAGACTGTAGACCAGGAACTGCACTTATCACCCAAGAATACAAAAGAGCCCTCCCAGAAAAAGAGAAAAAATTCACCAGCGAAAAGAAAATAATATTGGGATCTCAAAGTTCCTTCAGATGAATAGAAAACGAAAATCTCAAGGAACGAAAAAAGGTCTTTCTCTGCCAATAAGTGAGGCTGGAAACACAGAAGAAATGTGGAGGAAGTTTGAAACCGGAATGCTAAAAAAGATTGCCAGGGATTGTTTAGATGTAAAATGGTGAGTGGCCGCCCAAAAACGCACGACGCCCTGGTGGGCGGAGGAGATGAGAGCGAGGGAAACTGACAACCAAAAGTCTTAGAAAACGACGGAGACACAAAACACGAGAAACTAAATTGGAGTATTTTCGTGGCGAAAAAAAGTTAAATAAAACACCTTAAAAGAGACCTTAAGGAAGCCATGATAGGCCTTATTACAGGAACATTTACAACGTTACAAGCAAAATAAGACGAAGGGTATTCGATGACACAGTATTCAAGTAGTGATTTCCCTATACAGGCGATCATAGCTTAGCAGTAGCACTCCCGTCTGCCACGCAGGGGTCCCAGGTTCGATCCTGGCAATTGGAGGTTTCCATGTTATATGGAAGTGCGCGCTCACATGCTATATATTTTTTTTTTTATTATACTTTGTCGCTGTCTCCCGCGTTTGCGAGGTAGCGCAAGGAAACAGACGAAAGAAATGCCCCCCCCCCCATACACATGTATATACATACGTCCACACACGCAAATATACATACCTACACAGCTTTCCATGGTTTACCCCAGACGCTTCACATGCCTTCATTCAATCCACTGACAGCACGTTAACCCCGGTATACCACATCGCTCCAATTCACTCTATTCCTTGCCCTCCTTTCACCCTCCTGCATGTTCAGGCCCCGATCACACAAAATCTTTTTCACTCCATCTTTCCACCTCCAATTTGGTCTCCCTCTTCTCCTCGTTCCCTCCACCTCCGACACATATATCCTCTTGGTCAATCTTTCCTCACTCATTCTCTCCATGTGCCCAAACCACTTCAAAACACCCTCTTCTGCTCTCTCAACCACGCTCTTTTTATTTCCACACATCTCACTTACCCTTACGTTACTCACTCGATCAAACCAGCTCACACCACACATTGTCCTCAAACATCTCATTTCCAGCACATCCATCCTCCTGCGCACAACTCTATCCATAGCCCACGCCTCGCAACCATACAACATTGTTGGAACCACTATTCCTTCAAACATACCCATTTTTGCTTTCCGAGATAATGTTCTCGACTTCCACACATTCTTCAAGGCCCCCAGAATTTTCGCCCCCTCCCCAATCCTATGATCCACTTCCGCTTCCATGGTTCCATCCGCTGCCAGATCCACTCCCAGATATCTAAAACACTTCACTTCCTCCAGTTTTTCTCCATTCAAACTCACCTCCCAATTGACTTGACCCTTAACCCTATATATATATATATATATATATATATATATATATATATATATATATATATATATATATATATATATATATATTTATATATATATATATATATATATATATATATATATATATATATATATATATATATATATATATATGCATATATATATATATATATATATATATACATATATATATATATATATATATATATATATATATATATATATATATATATATATATATATATATATATATATATATATATATATATATATATATATATTCTGAAGCAGGTTGAAAAAATATAGACTATGTCCCTGGAAGTGTTGCGTGTTTTGGGCCCAGGGTTAATGGTCTGTAAAACTATTATCGACTCCAGCTGTCATGTTAAGCATATTACGTGTTGAAAAAAAAAAAACAGAAAACAATACATCAGACCCGGTTTTTTACATGTATTTTCGGTCAACATTTCGAATCGATTATTGACTTTATGATGGAGGATGAAAAATTAGGAACTGGTGAAAATAAACATGTTTTTTTTTTTTTTAATTTTCCAAAAGAAGGAACAGAGGGGGCCAGGTGAGGATATTCCAAAAAAGGCCCAGTCCTCTGTTCTTAACGCTACCTCGCTAACGCGGGAAATGGCTAATAGTTTAAAAAAAAAAAAAAAAAAAAAAATTTGGTCTCCCTCTTCTCCTCTATCAACTATGGAGTGAAAAAGATGGAGTGAAAAAGATTTTGTGTGATCGGGGCCTGAACATGCATGAGGGTGAAAGGCGGGCAAGGAATAGAGTGAATTGGATCGATGTGGTATACCGGGGTTGACGTGCTGTCAGTGGATTAAATCAGGGCATGTGAAGCGTCTGGGGTAAACCATGGAAAGTTGTGTGGGGCCTGGATGTGGAAAGGGAGCTGTGGTTTCGGGCATTATTGCATGACAGCTAGAGACTGAGTGTGAACGAGTGGGGCCTTTGTTGTCTTTTCCTAGTGCTACCTCGCACACATGACGGGGGAGGGGGATGGTATTCCATGTGTGGCGAGGTGGCGATGGGAATGAATAAAGGCAGACAGTGTGAATCGTGTGCATGGATATATATGTATGTGTCTGTGTGTGTATATATATGTGTAAATTGAGATGTATAGGTATGTATATTTGCGTGTGTGGACGTGTGTGTATATACATTGTGTATGGGGGTGGGTTGGGCCATTTCTTTCGTCTGTTTCCTTGCGCTACCTCGCAAACGCGGGAGACAGCGACAAAACAAAATAAATAATCAAAATAAATATATATATATATATATATATATATATATATATATATATATATATATATATATATATATATATATATATATATATATATATATATATATATAAGTATACGTATGTAAGTAGGAGAGATGGCCAGAGAGCGTTATTGGATTACGTGTTAATTGACAGGCGCGCGAAAGAGAGACTTTTGGATGTTAATGTGCTGAGAGGTGCAACTGGATGGATGTCTGATCATTATCTTGTGGAGGCTAAGGTGAAGATTTGTATGAGTTTTCAGAAAAGAAGAGTAAATGTTGGGGTGAAGAGGGTGGTGAGAGTAAGTGAGCTTGGGAAGGAGACTTGTGTGAGGAAGTACCAGGAGAGACTGAGTACAGAATGGAAAAAGGTGAGAACAATGGAAGTAAGGGGAGTGGGGGAGGAATGAGATGTATTTAGGGAATCAGTGATGGATTGCGCAAAAGATGGTGGATTGCGCAAAAGAGGTGGGTTGATTAGAAAGGGTAGTGAGTGGTGGGATGAAGAAGTAAGATTATTAGTGAAAGAGAAGAGAGAGGCAGTTGGACGATTTTTGCAGGGAAAAAATGAAATTGAGTGGGAGATGTATAAAAGAAAGAGACAGGTGGTCAAGAGAAAGGTGCAAGAGGTGAAAAAGAGGGCAAATGAGAGTTGGGGTGAGAGAGTATCATTAAATTTTAGGGAGAATAAAAAGATGTTCTGGAAGGAGGTAAATAAAGTGCGTAAGACAAGGGAGCAAATGGGAATTTCAGTGAAGGGCGCTAATGGGGAGGTGATAACAAGTAGTGGTGATGTGAGAAGGAGATGGAGTGAGTATTTTGAAGGTTTGTTGAATGTGTTTGATGATAGAATGGCAGATATAGGGTGTTTTGGTCAAGGTGGTGTGCAAAGTGAGAGGGTTAGGGAAAATGATTTGGTAAACAGAGAAGAGGTAGTAAAAGCTTTGCGGAAGATGAAAGCCGGCAAGGCAGCAGGTTTGGATGGTATTGCAGTGGAATTTATTAAAAAAGGGGGTGACTGTATTGTTGACTGGTTGGTAAGGTTATTTAATGTATGTATGACTCATGGTGAGGTGCCTGAGGATTGGCGGAATGCGTGCATAGTGCCATTGTACAAAGGTAAAGGGGATAAGAGTGAGTGCTCAAATTACAGAGGTATAAGTTTGTTGAGTATTCCTGGTAAATTATATGGGAGGGTATTGATTGAAGAGGGTGAAGGCATGTACAGAGCATCAGATTGGGGAAGAACAGTGTGGTTTCAGAAGTGGTAGGGGATGTGTGGATCAGGTGTTTGCTTTGAAGAATGTATGTGAGAAATACTTAGAAAAGCAAATGGATTTGTATGTAGCATTTATGGATCTGTAGAAGGCACGTGATAGAGTTGATAGAGATGCTCTGTGGAAGGTATTAAAAATATATGGTGTGGGAGGAAAGTTGTTAGAAGCAGTGAAAAGTTTTTATCGAGGATGTAAGGCATGTGTACGTGTAGGAAGAGAGGAAAGTGATTGGTTCTCAGTGAATGTAGGTTTGCGGCAGGGGTGTGTGATGTCTCCATGGTTGTTTAATTTGTTTATGGATGAGGTTGTTAGGGAGGTGAATGAAAGAGTTTTGGAAAGAGGGGCAAGTTTGCAGTCTGTTGGGGATGAGAGAACTTGGGAAGTGAGTCAGTTGTTGTTCGCTGATGATACAGCGCTGGTGGCTTATTCATGTGAGAAACTGCAGAAGCTGGTGACTGAGTTTGGTAAAGTGTGTGAAAGAAGAAAGTTAAGAGTAAATGTGAATAAGATCAAGGTTATTAGGTACAGTAGGGTTGAGGGTCAAGTCAATTGGGAGGTAAGTTTGAATGGAGAAAAACTGGAGGAAGTAAAGTGGTTTAGATATCTGGGACTGGATCTGGCAGCGGATGGAACCATGGAAGCGGAAGTGGATCATAGGTTGGGGGAGGGGGCGAAAATCCTGGGAGCCTTGAAGAATGTGTGGAAGTCGAGAACATTATCTCGGAAAGCAAAAATGGGTATGTTTGAAGGAATAGTGGTTCCAACAATGTTGTATGATTGCGAGGCGTGGGCTATGGATAGAGTTGTGCGCAGGAGGGTGGATGTGCTGGAAATGAGATGTTTGAGGACAATGTGTGGTGTGAGGTGGTTTGATCGAGTATGTAACGTAAGGGTAAGAGAGATGTGTGGAAATAAAAAGAGCGTGATTGAGAGAGCAGAAGAGGGTGTTTTGAAATGGTTTGGGCACATGGAGAGAAAGACTGAGGAAAGATTGACCAAGAGGATATATGTGTCGGAGGTGGAGGGAACGAGGAGAAGAGGGAGACCAAATTGGAGGTGGAGAGATGGAGTGAAAAAGATTTTGTGTGATCGGGGCCTGAACATGCAGGGGGGTGAAAGGAGGGCAAGGAATAGAGTGAATTGGATCGATGTGGTATACCGGGGTTGACGTGCTGTCAGTGGATTGAATCAGGGGATGTGAAGCGTCTGGGGTAAACCATGGAAAGCTGTGTAGGTATGTTATTTGCGTGTGTGGACGTGTATGTATATACATGTGTATGGGGGTGGGTTGGCCCATTTCTTTCGTCTGTTTCCTTGCGCTACCTCGAAAACGCGGGAGACAGCGACAAAGGAAAGTATATATATATATATATATATATATACATATATATATATATATATATATATATATATATATATATATATATATATATATATATATATATATATATATATATATATATGCAAGATACTTGATCGCTGTTTTTCGCGTTAGCGAGATAGCGTCAGGAAGAGACCTATTCTCTAGCTGCCATGTGCAATGTATCGAATCCATAGTACCTTGGCTACAACCAGACCCCACATGTACCTTTCCGTGGTTTTCCCCGGACGCTTCACATGCCCTGGTTCAGTCCAATGACAGCACGTCAACCCTTGTATACCACCTCGTTCCAATTCATTTTATTTCGTGTACGCCTCTCGCTTCTCCGAATGTGCAAGCCCCGATCACACAAAATTTCTTTCACTCCATCCTTCCATCTCCAATTTGGTCTTCCTCTTCTTCTTGTCCCCTCTACTTTTGACATATTATCCTCTTTGTCAACCTCTCATCACTCATTCTATCCACAACCCCAAACCATTTCAACTCACCCTCTTCTGCTCTCTCAACCACACTCTTTTCATTACCACACATCTCTCTTACCCTTTCATTACTCACTTGCTCAAACCTCACACGACATATCATCCTCATACATCTCATATCCAGCACTTCCACCCTCCTCCTCCTCCTCCCATCCTCATCTGTATAACTCTGTCTCGCATCCACATAACATTGTTGGGATTGCTATACCTTCAAACATACCCACTGTGGGACAGTGTGAACTTGACATGGCACCGCAGCACCCCGGGCTCTGGCGTGGACACCCACTGTAGACTTAACCCTTGGGCGATCACCCTTCGTAACGCTGATGTCGACTGGTGACATATCATACACGGTAGATGACTATGTAGACGCTAGTTATAAAGAGAGTCCTTGCTATTTGGAGAGCGAGGATGAGCCTGAAGCCAGTACATTCATATTCTCGCACCATATTACCACCAGATTTGTGCGGGTAGGAAAGAAATCTTCGTAACATTGACAAATCTGTGGGCGAGATGAGGAACATGGCCGAGCATCAGCTGTGGGCCACAGAGCAACAAGTCCCTCCAAACTGGTTCATGTTATCTAATGTAAACGGACTCTACGTAGTGAAGAATAGATAGCTTACTCTGATTAATAGAACTACTAGATGGTAAAGATTAATAGAATCACTAGATGGAAATGATTAATAGAACCACTAGATGGTATTGATTAATAGAACCACTAGATGGTAATGATTAATAGAACTACTAGATGGTAAAGATTAATAGAATCACTAGATGGAAATGATTAATAGAACCACTAGATGGTATTGATTAATAGAACCACTAGATGGTAATGATTAATAGAACTACTAGATGGTAAAGATTAATAGAATCACTAGATGGAAATGATTAATAGAACCACTAGATGGTATTGATTAATAGAACCACTAGATGGTAATGATTAATAGAACCACTAGATGGTAATGATTAATAGAACCACTAGATGGTAATGATTAATAGAACCACTAGATGGTATTGATTAATAGAACCACTAGATGGTAATGATTAATAGAACCACTAGATGGTAATGATTAATAGAACCACTAGATGGTAATGATTAATAGAACCACTAGATGGTATTGATTAATAGAACCACTAGATGGTAATGATTAATAGAACCACTAGATGGTAATGATTAATAGAACCACTAGATGGTATTGATTAATAGAACCACTAGATGGTAATGATTAATAGAACCACTAGATGGTAATGATTAATAGAACCACTAGATGGTATTGATTAATAGAACCACTAGATGGTAATGATTAATAGAACCACTAGATGGTAATGATTAATAGAACCACTAGATGGTATTGATTAATAGAACCACTAGATGGTAATGATTAATAGAACCACTAGATGGTATTGATTAATAGAACCACTAGATGGTATTGATTAATAGAACCACTAGATGGTAATGATTAATAGAACCACTAGATGGTAATGATTAATAGAACCACTAGATGGTAATGATTAATAGAACCACTAAATGGTAATGAAGCAGAGCTTCATAATTCGCCTGTGTTGGACGAGAATAAAGACGTCCATGGGGGAGGATCAATCACCCAAGGTGACCATGTAGCCAGATCCATTACGCCGGCAGTGTTGTATGATGTAGTCTGCACTACCTCCAGTCAGCTGCCTGTCGCTTCGTTTTTCATGGCCGAGGAAATCATTTGATCACAGGCGCACGAAGCATGAGATTGTTTGGAAACACTCAGTAGATCTAAATAATGACAATCGACTATCATGCTGTATCTTCCTGAAATGGATCTAACTAAAATGTCCTCTCAAATCCATTGATTATAAGTACATGTATATTTTCAAGTAAGGGCTCTTACATATGTGTATATCGTAGTATGCCATTTAAGTGACAGATGTAAGTAATACGACAATGCTTGTATACTTTCCATCATTATCACGTTGACAACGAGCTCCCAGATTTCTGACACAATTCATCAGACTAACTCACAACATAGCATGAGTTTTCCTTTTCGTTGCTGTTTGCTAGCGTCGCTCTCTTGGCACTGATAACAGTTATCTTGCAGCCACGTTTGCCAGTAATGGCGATAGATTTAATCCATCTCACTGCCGTAAGATAATCATATCTGTGTAGATGAAAAGTGTATGAAATAAGAGTGTAATGCGACACCAAGTTCAACAGAAAGAAAGATACGTTATCTCTATTTCCTCCTGTCTTTCCAGCCAATGTCGGACACCAGCACACCATTCCTCCCACATTGATCATAAGCAAGAACACAAACCCAACCAACTGACTTCATGGCTACGTGAAGGATTTTTTACAAACTGTCGTAAAGTTGGGTGGTTATGTGGGCTTTAGATCCCGTCAGCTTCCAGGTTCACTACGATCCTCAGTTTTATGTTATGCCACCAGTCGTGTTCTCAAACCCCTCCTTCGCATAGTCTTAGGACCTAACGTTCTGACGCTGCAAGAAATAGACTTCAATTGCAGGTTTTGTCTTGCTCTGCACCTCTCTGTCAACACTGCAGTGGGATGAAGAACCTTCTTTGTCGTTTATTCTCATGGCATCACATCTCTTCTCTTCAACTTTCCCTCTCCTTACATCGCGAGGTTACTGTTCTTTCTCTACACTCATCATTTTGGCCATAGTTCTAGTGAGCCTTCTGCATGTGTCCACACCCTCAAGGTTTGGACGCGTGGCATATGTTTGGCTGCTTCTGCTGCTGCTCCCCACAATTTCTCTGTGGAGTTCAGACACTCAAGGATTGGCTGTTATAATACCTCCTTCTTCCCTCGAACAGCAGAGCTGTGGAATCCTCCGAAACTGTGATTTGATACCTATCTTCTTTTCCTTTTTTCTTTTACCCAAGATGGCCTTTGACTGGGGCATGTTTTGCCCTCGCCATGTCGGTTACTATAGAAAGAAGATAACTGAAAACATGAAAAAAAAAAAAAAAAAATATATATATATATATATATATATATATATATATATATATATATATATATATATATATAGAAAATACTATATGGAAGATCATATTGTTAACCGAAATTCTATACCTCAAGAACCTTTTGTTAATGTAAGAATACACCTTTCTTTATGGTGTCTGCGTTTTTATTTCCCCTTGGCTTCAAACCAACAGAAGTGTACACAATACACACTTGTTCACCATTTTCTTTCACGAGAGTCATCTTATCTGAACTATATATATATACACACTACACTTTAAGCTATGACTGTTTTAAAGACAAATAGTGCATTAAAAAGGCAATATTCCTCCAGGCGCCAGAGCATTTATAAAATACGTTGATGACATTTTACGTATCAAGTTAGAGGCCGTGTGTGGTATCTGGACTCAACCTTTTACCAACTCACGTCAAACGGACGGGGAAATCCTGACGAACAAACTCTCTGGCGCTTCTGAAAATTCCTAGACTGTTTGCTAAGTGTGTGTGTGTGTGTGTGTGTGTGTGTGGGTGCGTTCCATGCCTTGTGTGGGTGTGTTCCATGCCTTGTGTGGGTGTGTTCCATGCCTTGTGTGGGTGTGTTCCATGCCTTGTGTGGGTGTGTTCCATGCCTTGTGTGGGTGCGTTCCATGCCTTGTGTGGGTGTGTTCCATGCCTTGTGTGGGTGTGTTCCATGCCTTGTGTGGGTGTGTTCCATGCCTTGTGTGGGTGCGTTCCATGCCTTGTGTGGGTGTGTTCCATGCCTTGTGTGGGTGCGTTCCATGCCTTGTGTGGGTGTGTTCCATGCCTTGTGTGGGTGTGTTCCATGCCTTGTGTGGGTGCGTTCCATGCCTTGTGTGGGTGTGTTCCATGCCTTGTGTGGGTGCGTTCCATGCCTTGTGTGGGTGTGTTCCATGCCTTGTGTGGGTGCGTTCCATGCCTTGTGTGGGTGCGTTCCATGCCTTGTGTGGGTGCGTTCCATGCCTTGTGTGGGTGCGTTCCATGCCTTGTGTGGGTGCGTTCCATGCCTTGTGTGGGTGCGTTCCATGCCTTGTGTGGGTGCGTTCCATGCCTTGTGTGGGTGTGTTCCATGCCTTGTGTGGGTGCGTTCCATGCCTTGTGTGGGTGCGTTCCATGCCTTGTGTGGGTGCGTTCCATGCCTTGTGTGGGTGTGTTCCATGCCTTGTGTGGGTGCGTTCCATGCCTTGTGTGGGTGTGTTCCATGCCTTGTGTGGGTGCGTTCCATGCCTTGTGTGGGTGCGTTCCATGCCTTGTGTGGGTGCGTTCCATGCCTTGTGTGGGTGCGTTCCATGCCTTGTGTGGGTGCGTTCCATGCCTTGTGTGGGTGCGTTCCATGCCTTGTGTGGGTGCGTTCCATGCCTTGTGTGGGTGTGTTCCATGCCTTGTGTGGGTGCGTTCCATGCCTTGTGTGGGTGCGTTCCATGCCTTGTGTGGGTGCGTTCCATGCCTTGTGTGGGTGCGTTCCATGCCTTGTGTGGGTGCGTTCCATGCCTTGTGTGGGTGCGTTCCATGCCTTGTGTGGGTGTGTTCCATGCCTTGTGTGGGTGTGTTCCATGCAAGGCATCTTTAACAAAGGGACGCTGAGCTTTCGTTCTCGAGGGCTACCATCCGACTGTTCTTTCCGTCATGAGTGGCACTCGAAGCTGAAGGAACGACGAACACACACTCGTCGTGGGTAAACAGGGTAGAGAGAGTAAACAATTTCTTATTTTTGTCAACATTTTCATCGCCTCTTTTCTATGGTGTAAATTGGATGAGGGACATTCTTTTTCTATATATATTTTCCTCTAATCTTTTTTTTTTCTATTTCGCATCATTTTTCTCTAAGAACAAAATATCTATATGATGCCACTTTGTAGCTGGACGTTCCATTAATGTTGTCATTGCTGATGGAAACTGCCAAAAGAATATTCGCTGCTCGATCCTGCTCATGCAATTCTAAAACCTGTATCTCCTTCATGTGAACTGAATGATATTATTGGTGGAGAAGCTATTATGAATTCTCTTTAACCATTAAATCTGTGTACATACCTGCACATTATGTTGTAAACACACACACACACACACACACACACACACACACACACACATGCCAGCGCAGCCCTTGTGGTGTCTGCGGTAAACAACCCATCCTTTTAATCTTGCAGATCGAGTTTACTGGTCACCACTGATGGTCTTGGCAGGGGCAGGGCAGGGGGGGGGTCACCTGATTGGAGGGTTCGCACACCGCCGCTGGGAGACTATCTGATTACCTCGTATATGAAAGACCATTCGACAGTAAAGTAGATATATGTAAATTCCCGAAATAGGACTGAAAAAAATAAAATGATATTGAACGCGTTGCGTTCCTCTACCGTTGAATAATATCACAAAGGATCAAAGCGCACACACACACACACACACACACACACACACACACACACACACACACTCCCAGAAAAATGTAAACAGAATGCCCTTTTTGATCGCCAGAAGTTATGAATAAATGAATATAACTTTGATTGGGGGGGGGGGGGGGGGGGAGTTGGGGGGTTGGGGGGGGAGAGAAAGGGAAAGGCCATGTAGTACCGACCAATAAGCCGAGACATTAGATGTATTTGCATACTGTGTGGATCAAAAATGTATTGCGCGTCCTATATCAAAGCATCTGTCCCCCCACCCACACACCCTCTCCTCTCCTCTCTCTCAAATAGAGAACTATTCCTGTTGTCGCGTCATGCATCTGGTTTCGACAGTTTCTTGTTCATGTATGAAACATATGTTGGTTGTGATGCCTGGGCTGCTGTGGTGGTCAAGACGGGCTCCTGTGTGTTGCTGGGGGGGGGGGGGGTTGCCATCTGGGTGGCTAAGGATGCCATTTGTGAGGGACGCCGCTCTCTCTCTGTCTCTGTCGCTAGGCAAGACACTTCACTTGTTTACATGACCTTAACCAAAGTAGTTCTTTTGCTAGACATCATCTCAGCAGTTTGGATGATCTCATTTGGTTGCTAGGGACGCCAAGTTGGTTGCTAGGGACGCCACGTTGGTTGCTAAGGACGCTTATCTTGGTTGCTAGGGACGCCATCCTCATTGCGAATAGAGGGCTATCACACAAGTACTATTAGTACTGGTGGCTCTGTTACACACCTCGCCATTCTGGTCAGTCAGGATCGGTCCTGTGGGTTAGGTTGGCTGTGACTAGAGCTATGGTTCAGAACGTGGCACAACGAACATGTTTGGGTTAATCTTGCAGTCGCAAAGAAATTGAAAAAAAACAATTTGTTTTACAGTTTTAGTAGGAAGAGCTGACTGGCTGTCACCTCTGTTTCATCCACATGAGAAGTGATGTCAAAAAGCACCTGTTTATACACCTGTAGTTTTATAAGGTAAACTGTAAAGTTGTAGAATCTACAGTTCTGTGAGAGTTACAGCTGTTGGGGTAGCCCCAGATGTGACCTGCCTGGTGGCCAGAGGGTGCAGATCTCCTGGTGTGAGGCGTGGGAGGGAGTGTGGCGCAGGGAGAGAGGGGAGAGAGAGAGTAAAGGGTAAGGATAGGAGGAAGAGGAAGACGGGAGAAGAAAAAGGGATAGGCGTGGGATGAAATGAAGAAGGGGAAATGTTGGGGGAAGTTGTACTGGAAAGAAATCACGGGAGGGGGGGGATGGAGGAGGATCTGCGTCGAAGAAGAAGAAGAAGAAGAAGAAGAAGAAGAAGAAGAAGAAGAAGAAGAAGAGGAAGAAGAGAGGAGGAGGAGGAGGAGGAGGACGGACGACGACGACGACGACGACGACGACGACGACGAGGAAGAAGAAGAAGAAGAAGAAGAAGAAGAAGAAGAAGAAGAGGAGGAGGAGGAGGAAGGGACGAAAAATATAGGAAAATTGGGGTGGAGTCATTGTGACCCGTTCCTAGAGTGACAGTGGCAACATCTCCCATCATGGGAATCTACCCGAGGAAACCCCACGAGAAGTTGTCATTCATATCATGCGAGTTTCTATTTCCTGTCGCCAGGTTGTGCCTAAAGCGTTCAGGATATAGACCCGGACATTTCATAAGATTTGTCGGGGTTAAGAACACCTCAGATCCTGAGGCACAGAAACGTCTTCTATACATTTCATATTTTGAGCATCAAGTTCAGGATCGGAATCTGCTTTCTATACAGAATGTGACAGTTGACTGTATGATCGGATCCTGTCATCTCCCAGGAGGGGATCCTGTCATGTCCCAGGAGGGGAAGTGGTTGTAACTACACTTATACTTATTTCATAACTGTTGTTGATGGCTGGTCTTAATGACCGATACCTCTTTACAGATAGACGGTGATCAGAAGTTATTATCAACATGATTCATCCTTCCCTCACGAATTGTATTAGTTATTATACAACGAAGTGATCCTCCTCTTCCTCCGCTGTGTATTAGTGCTTATATAAGACGATCGGGAGGTAATTCCCTAAACACACTTCAAGTTTCCCTTGATAGTTGACTACCACCTCTTAAACGAATAGTTTACTTTCACTAAACTGACGATCTAAAACTATCCCCCGTCGTCTGATAACTAACTACCCATAACTTAACTACCCTTCGACTACGCTGCCTGAAAGCAACATCTAACAACCCTTCGTTGCACCGGATCACCTTTTGTCTACATTGAACGATTCGTTGCACCGTATCACCTTTTGGTTACATTGAACGATCTGTTATCGCACAATACAACAACCCCCTCTCCCCCTAACGACCGCACCCAATTCTAACTACCTCTCATGGCTTTTGACCGCCTGCTTCCGAAATCCATGAGGAATCCGACCTAACCTTATATCACGATAACTATGAACCACCATTCACACCCACATCAAAAGGCAACGCCCTCGGCTCATCACAGTCCACCTCACCCACGCCATGAGCCGAGCTACCAGTGCCCCCAGCACCAACCTCCACCCTCGCAATTACTCGAGCGTGAGGGAGGAGGGAGCAGGAAAGGTTGATCCTTATTAAGGGAAGGTTTCTACCTCAGTAGACACACCAAAGTCCAGGCTCCGGTTTCCACTGGCTGAGTTAATTGCCTCTTCTCTCTCTCTCTCTCTCTCTCTCTCTCTCTCTCTCTCTCTCTCTCTCTCTCTCTCTCTCTCTCTCTCTCTCTCTCTCTCTCTCTCTCTCTCTCTCTCTCTCTCTCTCTCTCTCTCGATCTAATATGGTAGAGGTGCACAGACTATGTGTGCGAATATTAATCTCTCCCAGTACACACTCGTCCTGCTGAACTGCCTGCTGGCCACACACACACACACACACACACACACACACACACACACACGAGTGTAAAATGACCCCTCCGTCCTGTACAAAAATGAAACAAGTAGGTAATTGCACCCAGACACAGAAGAACTTCGTCACTCCAGGAGGGAAGAATTCCTTCGCTCTTGAGGCAGACGACCTGGTGTTTTCAACCTCCTCTCTGAAGACTCGCAGCTCCCCAGTGTGTGGCGGTGGCCCCACCAGGCTCTACTGGACACCAGTTCTATCACCACATCTACAGTTAGTCTTCCCCATGATCGAGGGACGCCCTTGTGTGAGTGTGTGTGTGTGTGTGTGTGTGTGTGTGTGTGGTGTCTAATGTCAGTGATAAGGTCGTTTTGAAATTTGAATAAGATTTCAATATATATATATATATATATATATATATATATATATATATATATATATATATATATATATATATATATATATATATATATATATATCCTCAGTTCTATCGCGTCACGGGAAACCCCGACCTCACATTCCGCGCAGTCACGTAGGATTCTAAGCGTCACACGTGTTCATGACTCTCTCTCTCTCTCTCTCTCTCTCTCTCTCTCTCTCTCTCTCTCTCTCTCTCTCTCTAATCTAGCCCGACATCTCCTGACAGCAGATGTCTGCCTTCCTCCTGCTGACTCGCCCCGCGCGACATACGGCAGCCACCCACTCCCATTGTTGGCCACGACGCGGAGGAGGTATAGTAGATCGCTGGTCATCAGCCAGATGATCCAGCCAATTTAGGATTCTTGAGGATATATATATATATATATATATATATATATATATATATATATATATATATATATATATATATATATATTTTATACTTTGTCGCTGTCTCCCGCGTTTGCGAGGTAGCGCAAGGAAACAGACAAAAGAAATGGCCCAACCCATACACATGTATATACACACGTCCACACACGCAAATATACATACCTACACAGCTTTCCATGGTTTACCCCAGACGCTTCACATGCCTTGATTCAATCCACTGACAGCACGTCAACCCCGGTATACCACATCGCTCCAATTCACTCTATTCCTTGCCCTCCTTTCACCCTCCTGCATGTTCAGGCCCCGATCACACAAAATCTTTTTCACTCCATCTTTCCACCTCCAATTTGGTCTCCCTCTTCTCCTCGTTCCCTCCACCTCCGACACATATATCCTCTTGGTCAATCTTTCCTCACTCATTCTCTCCATGTGCCCAAACCACTTCAAAACACCCTCTTCTGCTCTCTCAACCACCCTCTTTTTATTTCCACACATCTCTCTTACCCTTACGTTACTCACTCGATCAAACCACCTCACACCACACATTGTCCTCAAACATCTCATTTCCAGCACATCCATCCTCCTGCGCACAACTCTATCCATAGCCCATGCCTCGCAACCATACAACATTGTTGGAACCACTATTCCTTCAAACATACCCATTTTTGCTTTCCGAGATAATGTTCTCGACTTCCACACATTCTTCAAGGCCCCCAGAATTTTCGCCCCCTCCCCCACCCTATGATCCACTTCCGCTTCCATGGTTCCATCCGCTGCCAGATCCACTCCCAGATATCTAAAACACTTCACTTCCTCCAGTTTTTCTCCATTCAAACTCACCCCCCAATTGACTTGACCCTCAACCCTACTGTACCTAATAACCTTGCTCTTATTCACATTTACTCTTAACTTTCTTCTTCCACACACTTTACCAAACTCAGTCACCAGCTTCTGCAGTTTCTCACATGAATCAGCCACCAGCGCTGTATCATCAGCGAACAACAACTGACTCACTTCCCAAGCTCTCTCATCCCCAACAGACTTCATACTTGCCCCTCTTTCCAAAACTCTTGCATTTACCTCCCTAACAACACCATCCATAAACAAATTAAACAACCATGGAGACATCACACACCCCTGCCGCAAACCTACATTCACTGAGAACCAATCACTTTCCTCTCTTCCTACACGTACACATGCCTTACATCCTCGATAAAAACTTTTCACTGATTCTAACAACTTGCCTCCCACACCATATATTCTTAATACCTTCCACAGAGCATCTCTATCAACTCTATCATATGCCTTCTCCAGATCCATAAATGCTACATACAAATCCATTTGCTTTTCTAAGTATTTCTCACATACATTCTTATACATATATATATATATATATATATATATATATATATATATATATATATATATATATATATATGTATATATATATATATATATATCTTTCTTTCTTTCATACTATTCGCCATTTCCCGCATTAGCGAGGTAGCGTTAAGAACAGAGGACTGGGCCTTTTAGGGAATATCCTCACCAGGCCCCCTTCTCTGTTCCTTCTTTTGGAAAATAAAAAAGAAAAAAAAATTGAGAGGGGAGGATTTCCAGCCCCCCGCTCCCTTCCCTTTTAGTCGCCTTCTACGACACGCAGGGAATACGTGGGAAGTATTCTTTCTCCCCTATCCCCAGGGATATATATATATATATATATATATATACTATATTTATTTTGCTTTGTCGCTGTCTCCCGCGTTTGCGAGGTAGCGCCAGGAAACAGAAGAAAGAAATGGCCCAACCCACCCCCATACACATGTATATACATACATACACGTCCCCACATGCAAATATACATACCCATACATCTCAATGTACACATATATATACACACATAGACATATACATATATACACATGCACACAATTCACACTGTCTGCCTTTATTCATTCCCATCGCCACCTCGCCACACATGGAATAACATCCCCCTCCCCCCTCATGTGTGCGAGGTACCGCTAGAAAAGACAACAAAGGCCCCATTCGTTCACACTCAGTCTCTAGCTGTCATGCAATAATGCCCGAAACCACAGCTCCCTTTCCACATCCAGGCCCCACAGAACTTTCCATGGTTTACCGCTTCCATGGTTCCATCCGCTGCCAGATCCACTCCCAGATATCTAAAACACTTCACTTCCTCCAGTCTTTCTCCATTCAAACTTAACTCCCAATTGACTTGATCCCCAACCCTACTGTACCTAATAACCTTGCTCTTATTCACATTTACTCTCTTCTTTCTTCTTTCACACACTTTACCAATCTCAGTCAACAGCTTCTGTAGTTTCTTACATGAATCAGCCACCAGCGCTGTATCATCAGCGAACAACTGACTCACTTCCCAAGCTCTCTCACACACAACAGATTGCATACTTGCCCCTCTTTCCAAAACTCTTGCATTCACCTCCCTAACAACCCCATCCATAAACAAATTAAACAACCATATGAAATACATATATATATATATATAGATATATTTATATATATCATACACACCTCCAACACCCAGGATCGAACACGGGACCCCTGTGCAAGAGGCAGGGATGCTAACCGATAGGCTATGGGCCTGGGCCCATAGCCTAGAGGTTAGCATTCCTGCCTCTTGCACAGGGATCCCGGGTTCGATCCTGGCTGTTGGAGGTTTGTATATGAAGGTGCGTGTTTCTATGCACTTTATTCGTGTATATATATATATATATATATATATATTTTTTTTTTGGTTTGTCGCTGTCTCCCGCGTTTGCGAGGTAGCGCAAGGAAACAGACGAAAGAAATGGCCCAACCCACCCCCATACACATGTATATACATACGTCCACACACGCAAATATACATACCTACACAGCTTTCCATGGTTTACCCCAGACGCTTCACATGCCTTGATTCAATCCACTGACAGCACGTCAACCCCGGTATACCACATCGCTCCAATTCACTCTATTCCTTGCCCTCCTTTCACCCTCCTGCATGTTCAGGCCCCGATCACACAAAATCTTTTTCACTCCATCTTTCCACCTCCAATTTGGTCTCCCACTTCTCCTCGTTCCCTCCACCTCCGACACATATATCCTCTTGGTCAATCTTTCCTCACTCATTCTCTCCATGTGCCCAAACCATTTCAAAATACCCTCTTCTGCTCTCTCAACCATGCTCTTTTTATTTCCACACATCTCTCTTACCCTTACGTTACTTACTCGATCAAACCACCTCACACCACACATTGTCCTCAAACATCTCATTTCCAGCACATCCATCCTCCTGCGCACAACTCTATCCATAGCCCACGCCTCACAACAATACAACATTGTTGGAACCACTATTCCTTCAAACATACCCATTTTTGCTTTCCGAGATAATGTTCTCGACTTCCACACATTCTTCAAGGCTCCCAGGATTTTCGCCCCCTCCCCCACCCTATGATTCACTTCCGCTTCCATGGTTCCATCCGCTGCCAGATCCACTCCCAGATATCTAAAACACTTTACTTCCTCCAGTTTTTCTCCATTCAGACTTACCTCCCATTTGACTTGACCCTCAACCCTACTGTACCTAATAACCTTGCTCTTATTCACATTTACTCATAACTTTCTTCTTTCACACACTTTACCAAACTCAGTCACCAGCTTCTGCAGTTTCTCACATGAATCAGCCACCAGCGCTGTATCATCAGCGAACAACAACTGACTCACTTCCCAAGCTCTCTCATCCCCAACAGACTTCATACTTGCCCCTCTTTCCAAAACTCTTGCATTCACCTCCCTAACAACCCCATCCATAAACAAATTAAACAACCATGGAGACATCACACACCCCTGCCGCAATCCTACATTAACTGAGAACCAATCACTTTCTTCTCTTCCTACACGTACACATGCCTTACATCCTCGATAAAAACTTTTCACTGCTTCTAACAACTTGCCTCCCACACCATATATTCTTAATACCTTCCACAGAGCATCTCTATCAACTCTACCATATGCCTTCTACAGATCCATAAATGCTACATACAAATCCATTTGCTTTTCTAAGTATTTCTCACATACATTCTTCAAAGCAAACACCTGATCCACACATCCTCTACCACTTCTGAAACCACACTGCTCTTCCCCAGTCTGATGCTCTGTACATGCCTTCACCCTCTCAATCAATACCCTCCCATATAATTTACCAGGAATACTCAACCAACTTATACCTCTGTAATTTGAGCACTCACTCTTATCCTCTTTGCCTTTGTACAATGGCACTATGCACGCATTCCGCCAATCCTCAGGCACCTCACCATGAGTCATACAT
>NC_092242.1:18623976-18668976 GCF_036320965.1 Panulirus ornatus | reverse complement strand
TCTCCTGGCTCGACCCTGGTCTCCGACACGTCTCCGCTGGTGAATATTGGATTCCATTTCCCCCGAGGGAGGCACCCGCAGGAGGAGGAGGGGGAGGAGAAGGAGTGAGGAGAGAGGAGGGGGGAGCACTGGTGAGGGAGATACCCACAAGGAGCAGAGACGGTAGGGGAGGAGGAAGGTACCTCAGGGACTGGGAGGGTTGGGGTGCCACATTCTCTCATTCTTGTGAATAGAAGTGGAGGCTGGAGGGAAGGGTTGGGCAAAGGGATCCCCCACTTCACCACCCGTCTTTGACCTGCCACGTGAAGGTCAGGTTAAGGGATTATTTTGCTATTTTCTCAGACTTTATCTAAAATGTTGACCATATTGTCGAAGTTCTTGTTTCGGAGACCAGTTTATGATCACCAATGACTCCATGAAGAGACAGGAAAGGGTGACACTTTCGGGTCATCTGTTAAACCTTATCTTGTTATCCGTCACCAATGGAGAACAAATGTGTACTTACCTCCTTTATAAGGAAAGATGTGTACTTACCTCCTTGATAAGGATATATGTGTACTTACCTCTTTAATAAGGACAAGGATAGATGTGTACTTACCTCCTTAATAAGGACAGATGTGTACTTACCTCTTTGATAAGGACAAATGTGTACTTACCTTCTTAATAAGGACAGATGTGTACTTACCTCCTTAATAAGGATGTGCCAGACACCTATCTGGATCCAACCTTAACTCTACACGTGTGACACTCCTGTGTACATGTGTACATTCTGCAAACATATAGGAGCCACAGGCAGTACACTAACTGCCATGCACTCTCCTTGCTAATCTCAGAGGTTAAGATCTAGTAAGTGTACTTATGTACTCATGTGCTTAACTGCTCTAGAAAATGATAATAACACAGGTGGCAAATGTACTCACGATCAGGTCAGCGATGGCGAGATGAAGGAGCATGATGTTCACCCGGGACTTTCGCTGCTTCCTTCCGCCTCCCAGGATGGCCTTCAGCACGCACAAGTTGCCCACCAGACTGATGAAGAAGATGCCAGAGTAGCAGGAGATGAGGAGGATGTGGCCATCGTTGAAGCGCATGTCTATGGGCAGAGACTCGTTGTCTAGGTACGTGCCCAGCGAATCGTTCTCCGCCACGGACATGTTCCAGGGAGGGTCCGTATCGTTGGCGAACTGGTCAATAGATGAGAGTGGGTCGGGATCATCACCGCCATCTGAAGCCAGACCCCAGTCTGTGAGGGTCATGTTGGGTGAGATGTCCATGAAGTCTTCCATCGTGTCGAAGGTGTCCAGACCCACGCCTGGCATAGGCTCTGGTTTCCAGGGTTCCTCCATCACCAGGTACTTCGACACTGACTGATCTATCCGGGCTGGAAGACGGGAAATGTTATTCCCATTCATGAAGACCATTTCCTTGATACTAGAATCTCTATAATCTCGTGGAACCCGTTATATCAGTGTTCACTGTGATCTGACATCTAGGAAGAGGAATCTAATCTCACTTCTTCCATCTCACGCAGTCACTAAAGTCGACCCAACTTCATCATGATTCATCACTCAGATTTTGTCCTTCGCTTAGCATTTTCACATCATTCCTTCAGCCGACGACTTTCACGAGAGTGGCGTGATTCATCGCAATATTCTGAAGTTAGTCATCTACATCCCTCCCCCTCCTTCTCTAAGGTCGTAGATTTCAATCTGTTGGATCTGGGTGGCACACAACACCGCCACCTTTCATTTGCAGTACGTCAAAGGTCGTCCCTCTTTTGTCGTCCAATATATGGCAGCAGACGAGAGCCAAGGAACGACCTCCCCTTCTCTGTCAGAAGATGCCAGCAGGAATGATCCAGGGGAAGGTCTTCCCTCTCTCTGCCTGTCAGCAGATGTCAGCAAAGGTGGGCCAGGGTATGGTCCTCCCACTGTGTGGATCGCTCTCTATCTGTCTGTTAGCAGACGTCAGCTTACAATTGGTGGCAGACGCGTGAGTCCCTAAAGAATTTCCTCGTCGCTTCTCAGTCGGATCTGTGGACAGGAAACACAGTGATTAGTGAAAGAACATCAACCATTAGGGGATAGTAGTTCACTGTAACTTATACTTACACAGTAGACTTACTTACAAGGCAGTGCTTTTCTTAATCAAGAATAACAGTAAACAATTACTTATAATCGTGTCATATTATCACTTGAATATCATTTCAATAACAGATTTGTAATCCCGAACATTTTCATGCTATCACGTTACTTCTGATGGAACGTACGTGCATAGAACCAATTTGCTGTTAATATTCCGGTTACGTAGCATCAATAAATCTCAAGTTAATGTGATTAGATTCTTTTCATTCTGGTAAGCAGTCCATGATTTCATCAGCAGCAGGTCAGGGGGTCAACGAACAGGTCAGCGATTATCAAGAAGGTCAGGGGTCACTTGGCAGGTCAAGCGCCACCGGACAGGTCAGGGATCACCCAGCAGGTTAAGGGCCACATAGTAGGTCAGAGATCATAAGAACAGTTCAGACGTCCACTGAGCAGGTTAGAGGCTACTTAGCAGGTCAGGGGTCATCAGACAGGTCAGATATCACCAAGATGGTCAAGGCCTTATCACCAACTACGTCTCTCTCTCTCTCTCTCTCTCTCTCTCTCTCTCTCTCTCTCTCTCTCTCTCTCTCTCTCTCTCTCTCTCTCTCTCTCTCTCTCTCTCTCTCTCTCTCTCTCTCTCTCTCTCTCTCTCAGCGTCATTCATGCCCTAAAGGATCAACTGTCCTCGTGACATACATCGTCCTCAAACATATCATTTCCGACACTTCCACCCTCCTCTGTTCTCTTGTATTTAGGGCACCACGACTCGCACTCACACAGCGCCAAATGGACTACTATATCATCAACCATACCACCTGTACTCATCGTCGTAGACAGTGATTTCTCCTTCCACATTTTACTCAATGCACCCGGGACCTTTGCCCCCTTACCCACCTTTTGGTTCACTTTAATTTCCACAATTTCATCCACTGCCATCTCCACTCTTAGGTGTCTAGAACACTCCTCTTCCTCCAGGTTCTCTCCATTTAGAGTAATACTCAAACCACCCTGTCTATTCCCCTGATTAGACCTCATTGACTTACTTCTATTCACGTTAACTCTCATTCTTTCCCTTTTACACACTCCTGCAGTGTGTTGCTCAAGTATGCCACTAGAGCCGTGTCGTCTGCAAACAGCAACTGACTCACCATCAAGGTCTCCCCGTTCGTCCTACCCCTACCCTAGAATACTGCAGACCGGGCCTTCTCTTCAAGACCATCGCATTCACCTCCCTCCCACTCCATCTGCATGCATATTAAACAGCAATGGCGCCAGCACAAATCCTTATCGTGCAACCACCTTCGCCTGGAACCACTCACTCATCTCCTTTCCTACTCGCACATAAACCTCACTCTATTGACAAAAGCTCCTCACTGCTTCTAGAAGGATTTTTCCCAAACCATATATTTTACCTTCTTTCACAAGGCATCTCTATCAACCGTATCAAATGCTTTCTCTTGATCCGACAATGCCAAATACAAATCCACCTCAAGTATTTCTTACACAAATTATTCACATTAGACCTTTCACACATCCACTAAAATGCCTGAAATCACAACTTTCCTCCCTAATCTGATGCTCTCTGCATGCCACCATCCCTCACAATCACTTCATTTCCATATAGATTGCCAGGCATACTCAACAGAATTGTAACTGCAATTCAAACATTTGCTTTTGTCTCACTCTGCATTTATACAGTGGCACTAAACTGGCATTCCATCAGTCCAATAGGCACCTCAGCTTAGCTTTACATACAGTGGGAATCCTGACTGACCAATCAACAGCAGTGGTCATCCACTTTTATGTGTATCGTTAATGATGTATAACCATTTTGCTGGAAAAGGTATTATTAGGCGATAGAACCCCATAATGTCATCCATTGAACAGTAGCTGAACGCTGGGTAATTTAGCCCTGTGATTTGCAATGAATCCGAAAGTTCAACACGTTACCAGCTGAAGCTAGTAAGATTATGGTAGAGGAGGGGGTTTTGGTGCATGTGAACTGGTGAGTGATGGCAGTAGTGCCACCCTCCGCACAGGAGGGAGGGAGAGAAGAGCTGAGGTCTGTCACTGCACGTAAATCCGACGAGACAATGACACCCAGAGCAGACACAGTCGAAAGATATCGGACTCAAGTGCAAACGAAGCAGAGTTCTTCCGTGAATCCCGGTGCCGATGGAAGCTCTTCAGTCCTGGTAAATCGGTGAGATTATAAGGCACTTGTTCCCTGGCGAACCGTTGAAATTTACGCCTTTTAGCTTATGTGAGATTGTGAATTTCGAACTCGTATCCTAAAGGAGAGGCTTCGAACTCACATCCTAGAGGAGAGGCTACGAACTCGTATCCTAGAGAGGCTTCGAACTCGCATCCTAGAGTACATGGCAAGAGTAGAGTTTCTCCTCCAGGCGACCCAGCGGAGACCACAGCTCTTTCAACCTATGCGAGAAACGAGGATTAGAGTAACTCCAGCCCAGACTAATACATAAGGTTAGATCCTAAGTACGCATGACGGAAAGATGATACAAATCAAGTACAGAGAGAAGTACAGGACCCGAAGCCCGTGTGTGTATTTGCGTGTGTGTGTGTGTGTGTGTGAGAGAGAGAGAGAGAGAGAGAGAGAGAGAGAGAGAGAGAGAGAGAGAGATTGTGTGTGTGTGTGTGTGTGTGTGTGTGTGTGTGTGTGTGAGAGAGAGAGAGAGAGAGAGAGAGAGAGAGAGAGAGAGAGAGAGAGAGAGAGAGAGAGAGAGAGAGAGAGAGAGAGATTGTGTGTGTGTGTGTGTGTGTGTGTGTGTGTGTGTGTGTGTGTGTGTGTGTGTAATGATTTTGCCATGCACGAATCCTTTCATGACTCAGCTGCTGCCATCATCCCAGAGAACGAAAAAACCAGAGGAACCAAAGCTCAGTCCCGACCATGAGTGACCTTAACCTTATCCATCCACATCTTTTGGGATTAGAAAAGGTAGACACGTTTTTCACGTTCTCTGGTCAATACTCCAAAGTTCGTAGAGTGTCATTGCCTTTCGGTTTCATTTCTGAAATTCCAAATAATTTTCTTTATGGGAGTATAATATCTAGCAGGTTGATGTATAGTAATACTGCTCATGATACATAGCAATACTGTTTGTGTGTTTAGTAATAGCATCTTGATTGTCGTCTGACGAACGTCTCACCATAGCCCACTCGCCAAAGAAAATGATACAATACACACTTATGTGGAACCAATGTTCTCTCTGTACTCATAGACACACAGACACACATTCACCTGTATTACATAGCCAACTTAATATATTAAGCATGAGCCAATGCAATGAATTTAATTAACTCCGTAGACAAGCCATCAGCCTCTCGTACTTTTCATCGAAAGGATAGACGCCAAATGCTTGCACGTAAAGTGGAACATTTGCGTTAATCGCGTCACTTAAAGCACCAGTCTGTGGGTGAGGGCTCGTTAAGCTTTGGCTGAATAATGCAGTAGTCATATTGATGTAGCTAGCGTTACTTTGAGGTTTACAGCCTTGAACTGAGTAGGAGGACTTGTAAACTACATTGGTTGACGACAATGGGTTAGTGGTCTATGGTAGACAGCAGCTGGTTTGTAGTTAATGGTAGACTGCAGTGGGTCAGTGGTCTCTGGTAGACTGCAGTGGTTTAGTGGTCTACGGTAGACTGCAGTGGGTTAGTGGTCTACGGTTGACTGCAGTAGGTTAGTGGTCTATGGTAGACTGCAGTGGGTTAGTGGTCTATGGTAGATTGCAGCGGGTTAGTGGTCTATGGTAGACTGTAGTGGGTTAGTGGTCTATGGTAAACTGCAGTGGGTTAGTGGTCTATGGTAGACAGCAGCTGGTTTGTAGTTTATGGTAGACTGCAGTGGGTCAGTGGTCTCTGGTAGACTGCAGTGGTTTAGTGGTCTACGGTAGACTGCAGTGGTTTAGTGGTCTACGGTAGACTGCAGTGGGTTAGTGGTCTATGGTAGACTGCAGTGGGTTAGTGGTCTATGGTAGACTGCAGTGGGTTAGTGGTCTATGGTAGATTGCAGCGGGTTAGTGGTCTATGGTAGACTGCAGTGGGTTAGTGGTCTATGGTAGACTGCAGTGGGTTAGTGGTCTACGGTAGACTGCAGTGGGTTAGTGGTCTATGGTAGACTGCAGTGGGTTAGTGGTCTATGGTAGACTGCAGTGGGTTAGTGGTCTATGGCAGATTGCAGCGAGTTAGTGGTCTATGGTAGACTGCAGTGGGTTAGTGGTCTATGGTAGACTGCAGTGGGTTAGTGGTCTATGGTAGACTGCAGTGGGTTAGTGGTCTATGGTAGACTGCAGTGGGTTAGTGGTCTATGGTAGACTGCAGTGGGTTAGTGGTCTATGGTAGACTGCAGTGGGTTAGTGGTCTATGGTAGACTGCAGTGGGTTAGTGGTCTATGGTAGACTGCAGTGGGTTAGTGGTCTATGGTAGACTGCAGTGGGTTAGTGGTCTACGGTAGACTGCAAGTGGGTTAGTGGTCTATGGTAGACTGCAGTGGGTTAGTGGTCTATGGTGGACTGCAGTGGGTTAGTGGTCTATGGTAGATTGCAGCGGGTTATGGTCTATGGTAGACTGCAGTGGGTTAGTGGTCTATGATAGACTGCAGTGGGTTAGTGGTCTATGGTAGATTGCAGGGGTTAGTGGTCTATGGTAGACTGCAGTGGGTTAGTGGTCTATGGTAGACTGCAGTGGGTTAGTGGTCTATGGTAGACTGCAGTGGGTTAGTGGTCTATGGTAGACTGCAGTGGGTTAGTGGTCTATGGTAGACTGCAGTGGGTTAGTGGTCTATGGTAGACTGCAGTGGGTTAGTGGTCTATGGTAGACTGCAGTGGGTTAGTGGTCTATGGTAGACTGCAGTGGGTTAGTGGTCTATGGTAGACTGCAGTGGGTTAGTGGTCTATGGTAGACTGCAGTGGGTTAGTGGTCTATGGTAGACTGCAGTGGGTTAGTGGTCTATGGTAGACTGCAGTGGGTTAGTGGTCTATGGTAGACTGCAGTGGGTTAGTGGTCTATGGTAGACTGCAGTGGGTTAGTGGTCTATGGTAGACTGCAGTGGGTTAGTGGTCTATGGTAGACTGCAGTGGGTTAGTGGTCTATGGTAGACTGCAGTGGGTTAGTGGTCTATGGTAGACTGCAGTGGGTTAGTGGTCTATGGTAGATTGCAGTGGGTTAGTGGTCTATGGTAGACTGCAGTGGGTTAGTGGTCTATGGTAGACTGCAGTGGGTTAGTGGTCTATGGTAGACTGCAGTGGGTTAGTGGTCTATGGTAGACTGCAGTGGGTTAGTGGTCTACGGTTGACTGCAGTGGGTTAGTGGTCTATGGTAGACTGCAGTGGGTTAGTGGTCTACGGTTGACTGCAGTGGGTTAGTGGTCTATGGTAGACTGCAGTGGGTTAGTGGTCTATGGTAGACTGCAGTGGGTTAGTGGTCTATGGTAGACTGCAGTGGGTTAGTGGTCTATGGTAGACTGCAGTGGGTTAGTGGTCTATGGTAGACTGCAGTGGGTTAGTGGTCTATGGTAGACTGCAGTGGGTTAGTGGTCTATGGTAGACTGCAGTGGGTTAGTGGTCTATGGTAGACTGCAGTGGGTTAGTGGTCTATGGTAGACTGCAGTGGGTTAGTGGTCTATGGTAGACTGCAGTGGGTTAGTGGTCTATGGTAGACTGCAGTGGGTTAGTGGTCTATGGTAGACTGCAGTGGGTTAGTGGTCTATGGTAGACTGCAGTGGGTTAGTGGTCTATGGTAGACTGCAGTGGGTTAGTGGTCTACGGTAGACTGCAGTGGGTTAGTGGTCTATGGTAGACTGCAGTGGGTTAGTGGTCTACGGTGACTGCAGTGGGTTAGTGGTCTATGGTAGACTGCAGTGGGTTAGTGGTCTATGGTAGACTGCAGTGGGTTAGTGGTCTATGGTAGACTGCAGTGGGTTAGTGGTCTATGGTAGACTGCAGTGGGTTAGTGGTCTATGGTAGACTGCAGTGGGTTAGTGGTCTACGGTTGACTGCAGTGGGTTAGTGGTCTATGGTAGACTGCAGTGGGTTAGTGGTCTATGGTAGACTGCAGTGGGTTAGTGGTCTATGGTAGATTGCAGCGGGTTATGGTCTATGGTAGACTGCAGTGGGTTAGTGGTCTATGGTAGACTGCAGTGGGTTAGTGGTCCTATGGTAGACTGCAGTGGGTAGTGGTCTACGGTTGACTGCAGTGGGTTAGTGGTCTATGGTAGACTGCAGTGGGTTAGTGGTCTACGGTTGACTGCAGTGGGTTAGTGGTCTATGGTAGACTGCAGTGGGTTAGTGGTCTATGGTAGACTGCTGTGGGTTAGTGGTCTACGGTTGACTGCAGTGGGTTAGTGGTCTATGGTAGACTGCAGTGGGTTAGTGGTCTACGGTTGACTGCAGTGGGTTAGTGGTCTATGGTAGACTGCAGTGGGTTAGTGGTCTATGGTAGACTGCAGTGGGTTAGTGGTCTATGGTAGACTGCAGTGGGTTAGTGGTCTATGGTAGACTGCAGTGGGTTAGTGGTCTATGGTAGACTGCAGTGGGTTAGTGGTCTACGGTTGACTGCAGTGGGTTAGTGGTCTATGGTAGACTGCAGTGGGTTAGTGGTCTATGGTAGACTGCAGTGGGTTAGTGGTCTATGGTAGATTGCAGCGGGTTATGGTCTATGGTAGACTGCAGTGGGTTAGTGGTCTATGGTAGACTGCAGTGGGTTAGTGGTCTATGGTAGACTGCAGTGGGTTAGTGGTCTACGGTTGACTGCAGTGGGTTAGTGGTCTATGGTAGACTGCAGTGGGTTAGTGGTCTACGGTTGACTGCAGTGGGTTAGTGGTCTATGGTAGACTGCAGTGGGTTAGTGGTCTATGGTAGACTGCAGTGGGTTAGTGGTCTATGGTAGACTGCAGTGGGTTAGTGGTCTATGGTAGACTGCAGTGGGTTAGTGGTCTATGGTAGACTGCAGTGGGTTAGTGGTCTATGGTAGACTGCAGTGGGTTAGTGGTCTATGGTAGACTGCAGTGGGTTAGTGGTCTATGGTAGACTGCAGTGGGTTAGTGGTCTATGGTAGACTGCATTGGGTTAGTGGTCTAAGTAAAATTCTTTATCACAATATATCGCTGGTTTTCTTATTCTGATAATAGATGATGATGCTGAAAAGATCTTCAGGGATATTGCAGATAATTTTCCTATCTATCATCTTCAGGATATGTTCGTCCATCCGATAGACAGGAGACATCTGGTTTTTGTTGACTCCTGGCATTTGTTGGCCTTGATCATCTTAGATGAAATCGGCATGACAACTACATCACTCAGCCGACACTTAATGGCCAACCTTGAAAACAAAGGTGTAACTCATGACCCCAAGAACCTTTCAGTTCTACCTTTTAGTAATGACTTTACTTCCCAGGTTGCTTAAATTTCTTAACGCAAATGTTGCCTTCAGCAACAACTATACTATGAAGAATATCTTAATCATGAACTTACCAGAAAGTTCCGCTGGGTGTGTTTATAGAGTACCATGTAAATATTGTAATAAATTTCATGTTGGGCAGACTGGTAAGGATCTTTCTGTTAGACTTAAGCAACATAGATATAGTATAAGAACAGGACAAGAAGCAGATACCTTGTTTAATCACGATAAAGATTATGACCATTGTATTGACTGGAGTAATGCCATCTCAGTTATAAGCTCTAACTCTTGTACCACGAGAAATATTATTGAATCTTATATCATCAAATACACAAAGAATTGTAACATATATATTTGTGAAAGTCGATACAAATTAGATAGCATTATTGCTGATAAAATTTGTAAACAGTTCCCTTTCTTGTCCACATGATAAAATTTTATGATATGCATGTTGCTAGACTTAAACACACCCGACCTCTATTCTGTTAGTCACTTGTTTGCCAAATGGCGTCCTAGCTACTTCTGTATCAACTGACTTATATTTCTTTTTTGTATCTCCCCTGATGATGTGATAATTACACGAAAGTGCACTTGAGAACTTATCGTGTTTCATTTCTCTGTGGTTAAGAAAGGAACATAGTTGATCACGCTCTCAATTGTGATCTCTTCCAGTGTGTGTATATATTTATATATATATATATATATATATATATATATATATATATATATATATATATATATATATATATATATATATATATATATATACATATATATATATATATATATATATATATATATATATATATATATATATATATATATATATATATATATATATATTTATATATATATATATATATATATATATATATATATATATATATATATATATATATATATATATATTGGAAGGTGAAAACAAAGAAGGTAAGGGGAGTGGAGAAGGAATGGGATGTATTTAGGGAAGCAGTGATGGCTTGCGCAAAAGACGCTTGTGGCGTGAGAAGCGTGGGAGGTGGGCAGATTAGAAAGGGTAGTGAATGGTGGGATGAAGAAGTAAGATTATTAGTGAAAGAGAAGAGAGAGGCATTTGGACGATTTTTGCAGGGAAATAATGCAAGTGAGTGGGAGATGTATAAAAGAAAG
Source organism: Panulirus ornatus (assembly GCF_036320965.1). NCBI lineage: Eukaryota > Metazoa > Arthropoda > Malacostraca > Decapoda > Palinuridae > Panulirus > Panulirus ornatus. The sequence goes on along the minus strand of NC_092242.1, from coordinate 18,658,321 downwards.
AGACAGGAGGTCAAGAGAAAAGTCCAAGAGGTAAAAAAGAGGGCAAATGAGAGTTGGGGTGAGAGAGTATCATTAAATTTTAGGGAGAATAAAAACATGTTTTGGAAGGAGGTAAATAAAGTGCGTAGGACAAGGGAACAAATGGGGATCTCAGTGAAGGGGGCTAATGGGGAGGTGATAGCAAGTACTGGTGATGTGAGGAGATGGAGTGAGTATTTTGAAGGTTTGTTGAATGTGTTTGATGATTGAGTGGCAGATATAGGGTGTTTTGGTCGAGGTGGTGTGCAAAGTGAGAGGGTTAGGGAAAATGATTTGGTAAACAGAGAAGAGGTAGTAAAAGCTTTGCGGAAGATGAAAGCCGGCAAGGCAACGGGGTTGGATGGTATTGCTGTGGAATTTACTAAAAAAGGGGGTGACTGTATTGTTGACTGGTTGGTAAGGTTATTTAATGTATGTATGACTCATGGTGAGGTGCCTGAGGATTGGCGGAATGCCTGCATAGTGCCATTGTACAAAGGCACAGGGGACAAAGGTGAGTGCTCAAATTGCAGAGGTATAAGTTTGTTGAGTATTCCTGGTAAACTATATGGGAGGGTATTGATTGAGAGGGTGAAGACATATACAGAGCATCAGATTGGGGAAGGGCAGTGTGGTTTCAGAAGTGGTAGAGGATGTGTGCATTAGGTGTTTGCTTTGAAGAGTGTATGTGAGAAAGACTTAGAAAAGCAAATGGATTTGTATGTAGCATTTATAGATCTGGAGAAGGCATATGATAGAGTTGATAGAGATGCTCTGTGGAAGGTATTAAGAATATATGGTGTGGGAGGCAAGTTGTTAGAAGCAGTGAAAAGTTTTTATCGAGGATGTAAGGCATGTGTACGTGTAGGAAGAGAAGAAAGTGTGGGTGTGTGATGTCTCCATGGTTGTTTAATTTGTTTATGGATGGGGTTGTTAGGAAAGTGAATACAAGAGTTTTGGAAAGAGGGGCAAGTATGCAATCTGTTGTGGATGAGAGAGCTTGGGAAGTGAGTCAGTTGTTGTTCGCTGATGATACAGCGCTGGTGGCTGATTCATGTGAGAAACTGCAGAAGCTGGTGACTGAGTTTGGTAAAGTGTGTGAAAGAAGAAAGTTGAGAGTAAATGTGAATAAGAGCAAGGTTATTAGGTACAGTAGGGTTGAGGGATAAGTCAATTGGGAGGTAAGTTTGAATGGAGAAAACTGGAGGAAGTGAAGTGTTTTAGATATCTGGGAGTGGATTTGGCAGCGGATGGAACCATGGAAGCGGAAGTGAATCAAAGGGTGGGGGAGGGGGCGAAAATTTTGGGAGCGTTGAAGAGTGTGTGGAAGTCAAGAACATTATCTCGGAAAGCAAAAATGGGTATGTTTGAAGGAATAGTGGTTCTAACAATGTTGTATGGTTGCGAGGCGTGAGCTGTGGAAAGAGTTGTGCGCAGGAGGGTGGATGTGCTGGAAATGAGATGTTTGAGGACAATATGTGGTGTGAGGTGGTTTGATCGAGTACGTAATAATAGGGTAAAAGAGATGTGTGGTAATAAAAGAGTGTGGTTGAGAGAGCAGAAGAGGGTGTTTTGAAATGGTTTGGTCACATGGAGAGAATGAGTGAGGAAAGATTGACCAAGAGGATATATGTGTCGGAGGTGGAGGGAACGAGGAGAAGTGGGAGACCAAATTGGAGGTGGAAAGATGGAGTGAAAAAGATTTTGAGTGATCGGGGACTGAACATGCAGGAGGGTGAAAGGCGTGCAAGAAATAGAGTGAATTGGAACGATGTGGTATACCGGGGTTGACGTGCTGTCAATGTACTGAACCAGGGCATGTGATGCGTCTGGGGTAAACCATGGAAAGTTCTGCGGGGCCTGGATGTGGAAAGGGAGCTGTGGTTTCGGTGCATTATTACATGACAGCTAGAGACTGAGTGTGAACGAATGGGGCCTTTGTTGTCTTTTCCTAGAACTACCTCGCACACATGAGGGGGGAGGGGGTTGTTATTACATGTGTGGCGAGGTGGCGATGGGAATGAATAAAGGCAGACAGTATGAATTGTGTACATGCTTATATATGTATATGTCTGTGTGTGTATATATATATATATGTATACGTTGAGATGTATAGGTATGTATATTTGCGTGTGTGGACGTGTGTGTGTGTGTGTGTATACATTGTGTATGTGGGTAGGTTGGGCCATTCCTTCGTCAGTTTCCTTGCGCTAACTCGCTAACGCGGGAGACAGCGACAAAGCAAAATATATATATATATATATATATATATATATATATATATATATATATATATATATATATATATATTTGAGGACAATATGTGGTGTGAGGTGGTTTGATCGAGTAAGTAATGTAAGGGTAAGAGAGATGTGTGGAAATAAAAAGAGTGTGGTTGAGAGAGCAGAACAGGGTGTTTTGAAATGGTTTGGTCACATGGAGAGAATGAGTGAGGAAAGATTGACCAAGAGGATATATATGTGTCAGAGGTGTAGGGAACGAGGAGAAGTGGGAGACCAAATTGGAGGTGGAAAGATGGAGTGAAAAAGATTTTGAGTGATCGGGGCCTGAACATGCAGGGGGGTGAAAGGAGTGCAAGGAATAGAGTGAATTTTGAACGATGTGGTATACCGGGGTCGACGTGCTGTCAGTGGATTGAACCAGGGCATGTGAAGCGTCTGGGGTAAACCATGGTAAGTTCTGTGGGGCCTGGATGTGGAAAGGGAGCTGTGGTTTCGGTGCATTATTACATAACAGCTAGAGACTGAGTGTGAACGAATGGGGCCTTTGTTGTCTTTTCCTAGCGCTACCTCGCACACATGAGGGGGGAGGGGGCTGTTATTCCATGTGTGGCGAGGTGGCGATGGGAATAAGTAAAGGCAGACAGTATGAATTATGTACATGTGTACATATGTATATATCTGTGTGGATATATATATGTGTACAGTGAGATGTATAGGTATGTACATTTGCGGGTGTGGACGTGTATGTATATACATGTGTATGTGGGTGGGTTGGGCCATTCTTTCGTCTGGTTCCTTGCGCTACCTCGCTAACGCGGGAGACAGCGACAAAGCAATATAAAAGATAAATAAAATACATATATATATAAATATATATATATATATATATATATATATATATATATATATATATATATATATATATATATATATATATATATATATATATATATATATATATATATATATATATATATATATATATATATATATATATACGTTTGTATATCCTGTGAGAATGAATTATCTTTTGTGTTGCAGGTTGAAAATGACGGTGGGAATTAACATATTACGGGCACCGAATTGTACCAAGGTAAGCCAATATGAAGATCAGCAGAGCATGAAATCCGATTATGGCTGATCACGGTAGCTGAGAGGACGAGGGGTCCGTCAGGAGCTTGTAAACTGTAAATTGTAAATTGCACCATCGCCATTTGTAAACCGTAAATTGTAAATTGCACCATTGTCATTTGTAAACTGTAAACTGTAAATTACACCATCGTCATCCCTACGATAGCGTGGGGGTGCCAACCTCAGGTGGTCCAGTGCTATAACCCACTCTCACAGGCGATGTAATTTCGTAAAGGCATTCACAATGATACAGGGTAGACAGTACATCTGCACCTCTTCCCTGAGCTGGTCTTCAGCTGAGGAACCTCACCCACATTAGTCTGACTAATGGAATACCACCAGAGCCACGACCAGATGGAGTTACTCACCTCAGTGCGATCGCTGCTCCTCTATTCACTCGAGTGTCTGTATGATCAATGTTAGGATTAACCTGATGTTTGAAAGCGATTGTATAAGGACCTTCAAGTGTATTAGCCATAGAGAGAGAGAGAGAGGAGCTAGTGATCAATACCATCATAGATGTTTCATTCATTTCAAGAGGAAAGATACGATGATCTTGTTCACTAATTACGACGTAGTCTGGATTCATTGTAAGGAGATAAGGAGATAGTGAAGATATATATATATATATATATATATATATATATATATATATATATATATATATATATATATATATATATATATATATATATATATATATATATTTTTTTTTTATTTTTTTTTTTTTTTTTTGCTTTGTCGCTGTCTCCCGCGTTTGCGAGGTAGCGCAAGGAAACAGACGAAAGAAATGGTCCAACCCACCCCCATACACATGCCTTGATTCAATCCACTGACAGCACGTCAACCCCGGTATACCACATCGCTCCAATTCACTCTATTCTTTGCCCTCCTTTCACCCTCCTGCATGTTCAGGCCCCGATCACACAAAATCATTTTCACTCCATCTTTCCACCTCCAATTTGGTCTCCCTCTTCTCCTCGTTCCCTCCACCTCCGACACATATATCCTCTTGGTCAATCTTTCCTCACTCATTCTCTCCATGTGACCAAACCATTTCAAAACACCCTCTTCTGCTCTCTCAACCACGCTCTTTTTATTTCCACACATCTCTCTTACCCTTACGTTACTTACTCGATCAAACCACATCACACCACAATTGTCCTCAAACATCTCATTTCCAGCACATCCATCCTCCTGCGCACAACTCTATCCATAGTCCACGCCTCGCAACCATTCAACATTGTTGGAACCACTATTCCTTCAAACATAACCATTTTTGCTTTCCGAGATAATGTTCTCGACTTCCACACATTCTTCAAGGCTCCCAGAATTTTCGCCCCCTCCCCCACCCTATGATCCACTTCCGCTTCCATGGTTCCATCCGCTGCCAGATCAACACCCAGATATCTAAAACACTTCACTTCCTCCAGTTTTTCTCCATTCAAACTCACCTCCCAATTGAATTGACCCTCAACCCTACTGTACCTAATAACCTTGCTCTTATTCACATTTACTCTTAACTTTCTTCTTTCACACACTTTACCAAACTCAGTCACCAGCTTCTGCAGTTTCTCACATGAATCAGCCACCAGCGCTGTATCATCAGCGAACAACAACTGACTCACTTCCCAAGCTCTCTCATCCCCAACAGACTGCATACTTGCCCCTCTTTCCAAAATTCTTGCATTCACCTCCCTAACAACCCCATCCATAAACAAATTAAACCATGGAGACATCACATACCCCTGCCGCAAACCTACATTCACTGAGAACCAATCACTTTCCTCTCTTCCTACACGTACACATGCCTTACATCCTCGATAAAAACTTTTCACTGCTTCTAACAACTTGCCTCCCACACCATATATTCTTAATACCTTCCACAGAGCATCTCTATCAACTCTATCATATGCCTTCTCCAGATCCATAAATGCTACATACAAATCCATTTGCTTTTCTAAGTATTTCTCACATACATTCTTCAAAGCAAACACCTGATCCACACATCCTCTACCACTTCTGAAACCACACTGCTCTTCCCCAATCTGATGCTCTGTACATGCCTTCACCCTCTCAATCAATACCCTCCCATATAATTTGCCAGGAATACTCAACAAACTTATACCTCTGTAATTTGAGCACTCACTCTTATCCCCTTTGCCTTTGTACAATGGCACTATGCACGCATTCCGCCAATCCTCAGGCACATCACCATGAGTCATACATACATTAAATAACCTTACCAACCAGTCAACAATACAGTCACCCCCTTTTTTAATAAATTCCACTGCAATACCATCCAAACCTGCTGCCTTGCCGGCTTTCATCTTCCGCAAAGCTTTTACTACCTCTTCTCTGTTTACCAACTCATTTTCCCTAACCCTCGCACTTTGCACACCACCTCGACCAAAACACCCTATATCTGCCACTCTATCATCAAACACATTCAACAAACCTTCAAAATACTCACTCCATCTCCTTCTCACATCACTACTACTTGTTATCACCTCCCCATTTGCGCCCTTCACTGAAGTTCCCATTTGCTCCCTTGTCTTACGCACTTTATTTACCTCCTTCCAGAACATCTTTTTATTCTCCCTAAAATTTAATGATACTCTCTCACCCCAACTCTCATTTGCCCTTTTTTTCACCTCTTGCACCTTATCTATATATATATATATATATATATATATATATATATATATATATATATATATATATATATATATATATATATATATATATTTCTTTTCTTTCATACTATTCGCCATTTCCCGCATTAGCGAGGAAGCGTTCAGAACAGAGGACTGGGCCTTTGAGGGAATATCCTCACGTGGCCCCCTTCTCTGTTCCTTCTTTTGGAAAATTTTAAAAAAATGAGAGGGGAGGATTTCCAGCCCCCCGCTCCCTTCCCTTTTAGTCGCCTTCTACGACACGCAGGGAATACGTGGGAAGTATTCTTTCTCCACTATCCCCAGGGATAATATATATATATATATATATATATATATATATATATATATATATATATATATATATGTATATATATATATATATATATATATATATATATATATATATATATATATATATACATATATATATATATATATATATATATATATATATATATATATATATATATATATATATATATATATATATATATATATGAAATCTCAGGTAAGGGTGAAATGGCATGATCAATATCGTCCGAGATCATTAAATTTCGGCTGAGCCTTTTGCAAGTCACACAATGCCTCTTCTCTCTCTCTCTCTCTCTCTCTCTCTCTCTCTCTCTCTCTCTCTCTCTCTCTCTCTCTTATACGTGAGGCTGCTGGCTTCTAGTCCACAAGATATATGACTCCTCCATCTCAAGCAGAACAATTTGACAGCACACATTCTTCGTATATCTAGCTTTCTTTTTCCCTGTGGTGAGCGGTGAGCGGTACGCGCTTCCCATGCCTTTTTTGGATAAAATCTCATAGTTATTCGTAAGCATCCACTCTCCCTCTTCAGTGAGCTGGATGAAAACAATGTCTCGAGAGGAGGGAAGAAACCTGACAATGTCTCGAAAGCATTGAAAAGACTCCCACTGTCTCTTCTCAGTATTCTGAAAGACAATAAACAGCATTACTGGAACGCGTCTGGACAGACTCTAACATTTGTAAAGATAGAAATTACTTTATTGTAAAGACAGGATTAACTTTACTGAGTACACTGACAATATCTTCTTGCAATCTCTGAAAGAAAAAAAAAAAACTATTCTTTGAATTTAGACTTGCAATAATCCTAAGAAATCTAAAGGAAGGGACGTTCATTAAGTGATGGGCCACGATCGTATATTCATCATTGATCTTCTAGATATTTGCCTTCCTTGCAGAACAGGAATATCCGATCTTCATTACCCTTAGTAATCCAACTATTCCAGTAGCCTGATAGATGTATATTTTAGCTTTCGTGCGTTCGTTTGTTACACTCGCACAGCCGACCGCAGCCCATACAGGCCTCAGACTTTGGGTGTAGGAACTTCAGAATTCAGGTAACGGTTTCAGATACCACTCGTTGAACTTCAGAGAAATATATTACACCCACCAAAGGCCGCTCTTCTGAAATTTCCATATCATATATTACGATTAATTCACAACAGCTCATACAATGTTGATAAGTGTGTTATTAGCTTCAGTTTCGATGATTGTGAGTTTAAAAATAACTAACATTTTGATTCATTATAAAAGTTCATATCCTCCCCCGTGCAACGCAGGGGTGGGATGATACCTCAGCTGCATTCATCCAGATACAGGCGACCTATATAGAATGTGATGATGTGTATCATTAGCATCCGTTCAATGTACAATCAATGACTGTGTGTTTGGCGAAATAAAATTTCTGTTATTTGAATTAACATGAAATCCTTTTTTTTTTTTACAAAGGTCATTTCCCGCGTGAAGTTTGCGGCCCCATCTCTAATATATATATATATATATATATATATATATATATATATATATATATATATATATATATATATATATATATATATATATATATATATATTCATGAGTCATAGCATCAGAAGACTCATCATCTATATAACAGAATGTAAAACCATTGGTTTCTTGGTGGACTGACTGACGTGGTGGAAGATCCTCTCTGCTGGCATGTATCCGCCTCACAGCTCCCATCAGAAGATCGTAAAGCGCTTCACAACCCAGCATCACTGACGTGGTCATACACAGGGCCTTCAGCATAAGACACTAGAAGCAGTTAGTACGAGTTAGAATATCTAGTAATAAGTGCCTCATTCGATTCTAACTTACCTTCTAACTCTGAGAATATTGTGAGGACGAAAAACACCATTAAATCATTTACAGCATTTATCGCCAGAGTATCTATCGTAATTTATAGACGACATAAACATTTCATGAAATACTTCGTCGCTTTTCGGACGTCGCGCTAAAAGGTGAGAATAATGTTCGTACTAACGTGTCCGAGCAACGCGAATCCTCAGCCATAATGGAGATTAATGAAGTCATACATTTACATGATGGGGTCTTGTCATGGCGGAACTCGTGCCGAGAATATCGTGTGGGAACGACGCGCACCAGACGAGACCACAGAAGCCTCGCTGATTACTGGATCTCTCGCGTGATCAGCGGAGACGCGCGGGGCCTCGACTGGAGTGAACCGGATTCGAGTCACCGAAGAACAAGACGACGACGAACTGAGGAAAAGAGAATGGGAAGCACGGTGTCCTCTCCCGGTAGTCCTAAACACGGAGGGACTCGTCCTAGCGTCGTGGGATCATAATGGGATATTGCCTCTCGTACTGCCCGCATCGTGAGGCTGTTCGCAGAGATATGGGAGATGCTCCACACATACTTGACTCCTCGTACTCTTACATACACATCACCAACTCCTTCAAAGGAACAGGTGGACGGCTAACGCCCTTCACAGTCAATAAGACACACACACACATTATATATATATATATATATATATATATATATATATATATATGTATATACATTCATTTATTTATATTTATTTTGCTTTGTCGCTGTCTCCCGCGTTAGCGAGGTAGCGCAAGGAAACAGACGAAAGAATGGCCCAACCCACCCACATACACATGTATATACATACACGTCCACACACGCAAATATACATATACAATTCATACTGTCTGCCTTTATTTATTCCCATCGCCACCTCGCCACACATGGAATAACAACCCCCTCCCCCTCATGTGTATATATATATATATATATATATATATATATATATATATATATATATATATATTTTTTTTTTTTCATACTATTCGCCATTTCCCGCGATAGCGAGGTAGCGTTAAGAACAGAGGACTGGGCCTTTGAGGGAATATCCTCACCTGGCCCTCTTCTCTGTTCCTTCTTAAAAAAAAAAAAAAATAAAAAATAAAAAAAAAAAAAAATATATATATATATATATATATATATATATATATATATATATATATATATATATATATATATATATATATATATATATATATATATATATATATCCAAAAGAAGGAACAGAGGGGGCCAGGTGAGGATATTCCAAAAAAGGACCAGTCCTCTGTTCTTAACGCTACCTCGCTAGCGCGGGAAATGGCGAATAGTTTAAAAGAAAGAATAAGATATATATATATATATATATATATATATATATATATATATATATATATATATATATATATATATATATATATATATATATCCGTTTACATGGGATGCGTTAAGTGCAGATAACGTCACAGGTCATTCGTATAATGATGAATTGTAAACCGTTTACCAAAGGTGACCTGTGTCTCCCTTGATCAATATAAGGACCGCGTCCCTCCACTCTGGAAGTTAGAATGAGTGGGAAGTGTGAGAGGCACGTCCTCACTCATCCTCTCAACTTCACAGACATAAAAGCCTTTAAGGCTTCAGACATTAGTAGAGAGGAACCCGACATCTTCCAGTACACTTCCATCTCCTTCCCCCAACACTGCCTCTCCCACGTCTTGCCTCCTACACCACCACTCCCACTGCCTCTCCCACGTCTTGCCTCCTACACCAACACTCCCACTGCCTCTCCCACGTCTTGCCTCCTACACCTCCACTCCCATTGCCTCTCCCACGTCTTACCTCCTACACCAACACTCCCACTGCCTCTCCCACGTCTTGCCTCCTACACCACCACTCCCACTGCCTCTCCCACGTCTAGCCTCCTACACCACCACTCCCACTGCCTCTCCCACGTCTTGCCTCCTAAACCACCACTCCCACTGCCTCGCCCACGTCTTGCCTCCTACACCACCACTCCCACTGCCTCTCCCACGTCTTGCCTCCTACACCAACAGTCCCACTGCCTCTCCCACGTTTTGCCTCCTACACCACCACTCCCACTGCCTCTCCCACGTCTTGCCTCTTCCAATAACAACCATAAAGAATGTTGACGACTCGTCTTACATAAACCATGACACGCTCAGCCGCTTACCTCCAAGCACACTCTCAAACCCACATTAACTCATACAAGGAATGTTTACATTTTCAAGAGCAATTTTTAGTATTCATTAGTCACACACACACACACACACACACACACACACACACACACACACACACACACACGCGCGCGCGCGCGCGCACGGGCCTCCGTGGTGTAGCGATTAGCTTTACTGACCGCGAATCAGCGCGGACCCTTAAAGGTTCGAATTCTGGGGGTGGTTGGTCTGCCCAATCCCAATCCATGGTGTTCATCCTCCCCTTGTGTGTGTGTATGTGTGTGTGTGTGTGTGTGTGTGTGTGTGTATAAACACAGACAAAAGTAAATGCATGATACATATATATACAAGGTTAAGAGACGGGGTAGTATGAGTGCATGTGGTAATCACACACATGCATTATTTCAAACTTCTCACTATCCTTATTAAGTTAAGCTTACCTGGACAACGTGGTTATCCTCTATAAACTTCACATGAATTTCCGTCTCTCTCTCTCTCTCTCTCTCTCTCTCTCTCTCTCTCTCTCTCTCTCTCTCTCTCTCTCTCTCTCTCTCTCTCTCTCTCTGGCAGAATCATACGCTAAGTTTGTGTTACATCTGGAAAAAAAACTTTTTCAACCATAAACTTGGAACTTAGGATTACGGTCCAAGACTTTTACAGATGTGGTTAATTTTTCTTCTTTTTTTTTTCTTCAGTGGAAGGTGAACAAAGGACGATTGTCAGAGGAGACTTCTCTCTATGGCTGGAGGTCTTCCCGACACTTTCACTCCCTTTTTTATTTACTTATATTCTATTTGCCTTCGTGAAGGGACTTTTTAGGTCATAAGTACGATATTTAAGACACCGGGAGCTTGTCTTCACGCCTGGTCAGTAGTCAAAGCCACTGACGTGAAGAAGGCCATTCTTTTCAGCCATCAAGTGACATTCACAAGTATATGACATCACTAATCCTAGCCTGGGGTCGTGTCCTTTGTTCCTACCAGGCTTGGGGGAATGAAGCAGCAACGGCTGTCAGAACGTAACCAAACGACCCGTCGTTAATGTCGCAGCTGACGACGTATTGGTGGCGCGTGATTTGACAGAAACGAACACGATCAGACCATCGAGGAGACAGACGCTTCATCACCGGCGAATATTGAAGGATGTGGTTGGCTACGTATCCTCCCCGAGCCTCACACAGGTGATGGCGCGTCACGACCAAGCATTCGCCACTCCCTGCACGAGGCAAAGGAACTGCAACGTGTGGAGAGAAGAAACAAAGGAAAGAAAACTCTCCCACAGCAACACCCTGGGCTCGCTCGGCACGAGGCGATCAAAGAATACTCTCAACCTCCTATTCAGTGATGGCGTTGGAGCGGCAAACACCCACCTCCCTCCCTCCCTCTGGAAATGACCAGTGGACCCTGTGTTCTTGGGATGGGACGGACGTACGAAGAATATCTGTGTCGTCAAAGACTCGTCCAGAAGGAGGTATTTCTCCAGGACATCACGGGTAGAAAAGTCACCTTCGGCGAGGCTTGTATATATCACCGTCTCTTAAGGAGAGGATGTAAGGTTTCTTTCGAAGATCTCGGCACTTCGAAGGAGTCCATCATTTCCCTGCTGCTTGGAGAAGCGCAGCCTTGCAACTGCAGGAGCACTTGGGAGAGGTGTCTTGGTATAAGACCAGGACTCTTTGAAGAAATTTGTCCTGTGGTAATTATATATAGTTTATACGTGTGTGTGTGTGTGTGTGTGTGTGTGTGTGTGTGTGTGCGTGTGTGTGTGTGCTGATTTTGCCTTTGGAAAGCAGAAAAACTATAGATGCTGAGGTTTAGCAAGTCAAGCTATCTGTGCCAACATTACAGAAATATCTACATAGATATTCTGGTGACGTTTTTGCGATAATATGATCTTATATCATTATTTCATTAACTTATTTATAAATTTAAATTACAAATATAGATCAAAAGTACGACTGTAGATTATAGGTACAAATTATGAATATAATGCAACTCTAGATTTATATTTTTGATTTAGTATCAATTATCAATTTATCAAGTTATCAACTCTCTCTCTCTCTCTCTCTCTCTCTCTCTCTCTCTCTCTCTCTCTCTCTCTCTCTCTCTCTCTCTCTCTCTCTCTCTCTCTCTATCTATCTATCTATCTATCTATCTATCTATCTATATATATATATATATATATATATATATATATATATATATATATATATATATATATATATATATATATATATATATATTTTCTTTTCAAACTATTCGCCATTTCCCGCGTTAGCGAGGTAGCGTTAAGAACAGAGGACTGGGCCTTTGAGGAAATTTCCTCACCTGGCCCCCTTCTCTGTTCCTTCTTTTGGAAAATTAAAGAAAAAATGATGAGAGGGGAGGATTTCCAGCCCCCCGCTCCCTCCCCTTTTAGTCGCCTTCTACGACACGCAGGGAATACGTGGGAAGTATATATATATATATATATATATATATATATATATATATATATATATATATATATATATATATATATATATATATATATATACTGCTTGGCACCGACTGCCACGGGGACTCGAACCCTGGTCTCAATATCGTCACATATAAAACGCCTTACACTGAGCCACCAAAGTGAAAATGTCCTGAATATCCTTAAAACTTCTTTGCATTACATTCTTTTTTCTTTTCTTTCTGCCGGCGACTTGCTCCACCACCCAGAGATAACACGTTGTTGATCTCCTTCCAAAAATCCCTTCGTATCGGCTGGTCTAGTCTCGTGGATCTTATGCTCTTGCCAAACTTCTGAATCCTCCTCAGCTTTCCTTCCTTCCTTCCTCTTTCCTCCTTTTCCTCCTCCTCCTCCTCCTCCTCCTCCTCCTCCTCCTCTCTCTGTCCTGTTAACTCTTCCTATTGGGCATCGTTCGAGTACTCGGTTTTCAGTTCACCCTCCCTCCACCACTCGATCTTCTGCCCTCAAGTCGTACTTTCCATTCCTCCGTCCGTTGCATCTATCGGCCGGCGTCTCCCTCTCTCGCGGCTTATGTCTCATACAATTCTTTTAAGCTTCCTATCCTATTACTTGGAGCTCAATCTCTTTCCTCCATAGCAAGTTTCCACGTGAAACTTTTCCCTTGATTAAGTATTCTATCATCGGAACTTATCATTATCTTCGAAAGCTCTGCCTTTCAAAGTTTTCTAACAGTTTCTGGTCTTTTAGTTCCCAAGTCCATGTTTGCCTTTGCACCATACAGTACTACGCTGCACAATAAGCTTTTAGCCTTCGGTTTATTAAGCTTATGTTCAAGCTTATCCGAGGACAGCATTTTTTTCCCCACTTCGTTAAAAGCTACATCGTCCGTACTAGTTCTCTTCCACCATTTCCTCGTGTAATCTCTACGAGTTTTATCCTAAGTAGTATAAAGAGCTTTCCAAAAACTATGTCATTTATAGTTTCATCCGGAAAAAAAATAATTTAAGAAGCCATTGGCAGAACTCAAGTGTTCGTGATGTCCATATTTCTCAACTTAGTTTCACAACAAACTCAAACCCAGGTCGATTATCTGATTCCTTGGACCTCGCGGGGAACGTATAGCCACAGTTGTCATAAACTATGTCTGGGGGGAATCTCAAGCTTAGTGCAGACCAATGGTGGCTGGAGGAGGAGAGTCCAGTCCAGTGTGGTCATCATGAGACGAGAGTGGCTGAAAGTACGGAACAAAGAGAGAGAGAGAGAGAGAGAGAGAGAGAGAGAGAGAGAGAGAGAGAGAGAGAGAGAGAGAGAGAGAGAGAGAGTATATCATGCGATGCATTGAGACAGGAGACGTTGGCAACTGGACTGCCTAACTGCTGTGGGGGTCTGGATGACGATGGATCGTGTGGGAGTCTGGATGACGATTGATCGTGTGGGGGTCTGGATGACGATTGATCGTGTGGGAGTCTGGATGACGATGGATCGTGTGGGAGTCTGGATGACGATTGATCGTGTGGGAGTCTGGATGACGATGGATCGTGTGGGAGTCTGGATGACGATGGATCGTGTGGGGGTCTGGATGACGATGGATCGTGTGGGGGTCTGGATGACGGTGGATCGTGTTGGAGATGGTTTGGGTCTGGATGACTCGGACTTGGGTGAGTATTTCTTTTCTGCAGGTCTGGATGACAGGGAAAATGGATGATAATATCTGGGGGCATCTCACATCAGATGAACAGAAAATAATCATCATTATATAGACATTCATCATTTCTTTTATACACTGCCATCCTCATGATTACGATAATGATGATCATCATATTGATCCTTCTATACACATATTGATCATTCTATACATACGCTTTCATCCTCGTTATTCATCCATAGTCATCATTATGGGAAATAATGTGTGTTAGAGGGAGACGTGTTTTTAAGCCAAGCACAGCAGGACGCCTGTAAAGCGTTCACTCAACCACTGAACAGCGAAGACGCAGGTGAGCTATTAACTGGGCCAGAGTCTTAGAGAGAAAACAGACGAATAATTTATCGTATCATTATATTTTCTGCCCCTCATACGTGGGCTAAACGTAAATGATTGGAAATATTGAAGAGGGCACATTAGTCATGTGAATGAGGCGTTTCATAAGTTTGAATGAAACATCGTAATTTGATGATTTGGTCATTAATTGCAAAGGGTCTATGACCTGAATTGATCTGGCAATAAATGGTATGTGGACCAACGAAAGGGAGAAAAAACACGCTCACACACACACACACACACACACACACACACATATATATATATATATATATATATATATATATATATATATATATATATATATATATATATTTATTATTATTATTATTATTTTGCTTTGTCGCTGTCTCCCACGTTTGCGAGGTAGCGCAAGGAAACAGACGAGAGAAATGGCCCAACCCACCCCCATACACATGTATATACATACACGTCCACACACGCAAATATATATACCTATACTTCTCAATGTACACATATATATACACACACAGACACATAAATATATACCCATGCACACAATTCACACTGTCTGCCTTTATTCATTCCCATCGCCACCTCGCCACACATGGAATACCATCCCCCTCCCCCCTCATATGTGCGAGGTAGCGCTAGGAAAAGACAACAAAGGTCCCATTCGTTCACACTCAGTCTCTAGCTGTCATGCAATAATGCCCGAAACCACAGCTCCCTTTCCACATCCAGGCCCCACACAACTTTCCATGGTTTACCCCAGACGTTTCACATGCCCTGATTCAATCCATTGACAGCACGTCAGCCCCGGTATACCACATCGCTCCAATTCACTCTGTACCTTGCCCGCCTTTCACCCTCCTGCATGTCCAGGCCCCGATCACTCAAAATCTTTTTCACTCCATCTTTCCACCTCCAACTTGGTCTCCCACTTCTCGTTCCCTCCACCTCCGACACATATATCCTCTTGGTCAATCTTTCCTCACTCATTCTCTCCATGTGACCAAAACATTTCAAAACACCCTCTTCTGCTCTCTCAACCACGCTCTTTATATTTCCACACATCTCTCTTACCCTTACATTACTTACTCGATCAAAGCACCTCACACCACACATTGTCCTCAAACATCTCATTTCCAGCACATCCACGCTCCTGCGCACAACTCTATCCATAGCCCACGCCTTGCAACCATACAACATTGTTGGAACCACTATTCCTTCAAACATACCCATTTTTGCTTTCCGAGATAATGTTCTCGACTTCCAAACATTCTTCAAGGCTCCCAGGATTTTCGCCCTCTCCCCCACCCTATGATTCACTTCCGCTTCCATGGTTCCGTCCGCTGCCAGATCCACTCCCAGATATCTAAAACACTTTACTTCCTCCAGTTTTTCTCCATTCAAACTTACCTCCCAATTGACTTGACCCTCAACCCTACTGTTCCTAATAACCTTCCTCTTATTCACATTAACTCTTATTCACATTAACACACTTTACCAAACTCAGTCACCAGCTTCTGCAGTTTCTCACATGAATCAGCCACCAGCGCTGTATCATCAGCGAACAACAACTGACACTTCCCAAGCTCTTTTATCCACAACAGACTTCATACTTGCCCCTCTTTCCAAAACTCTTGCATTCACCTCCCTAACAACCCCATCCATAAACAAATTAAACGACCATGAGACATCACACACCCCTGCCGCAAACCTACATTCACTGAGAACCAATCACTTTCCTCTCTTCCTACACGTACACATGCCTTACATCCTCGATAAAAACTTTTCACTGCTTCTAACAACTTGCCTCCCACACCATATATTCTTAATACCTTCCACATAGCATCTCTATGAACTCTATCATATGCCTTCTCCAGATCCATAAATGCTACATACAAATCCATTTGCTTTTCTAAGTATTTCTCACATACATTCTTCAAAGTAAACACCTGATCCACACATCCTCTACCACTTCTGAAACCACGCTGCTCTTCCCCAATCTGATGCTCTGTACATGCCTTCACCCTCTCAATCAATACCCTCCCATACAATTTACCAGGAATACTCAACAAACTTATACCTCTGTAATTTGAGCACTCACTCTTATCCCCTTTGCCTTTGTACAATGGCACTATGCACGCATTCCGCCAATCCTCAGGCACCTCACCATGAGTCATACATACATTAAATAACCGGCTTTCATCTTCCGCAAAGCTTTTACTACCTCTTCTCTGTTTACATAATCATTTTCCCTAACCCTCTCACTTTGCACACCACCTTGACTAAAACACCCTATATCTGCCACTCTATCATCAAACAAATTCAACAAACCTTCAAAATACTCACTCCATCTCCTTCTCACATCACCACAACTTGTTATCACCTCCCCATTAGCGCCCTTCACTGAAGTTCCCATTTACTCCCTTGTCTTACGCACTTTATTTTATCTCCTTCCAGAACATCTTTTTATTCTCCCTAAAATTTAATGATATGTATATATATATATATATATATATATATATATATATATATATATATATATATATATATATATATATATATATATATATATATATATATTTATATATATATATACCATACAATGTTGTATGGTTGCGAGGCGTGGGCTATGGATAGAGTTGTGCGCAGGAGGGTGGATGTATATATATATATATATATATATATATATATATATATATATATATATATATATATATGTATATATATATATGTATTCTTTCTTTCATACTATTCGCCATTTCCCGCGTCAGCGAGGTAGCGTAAAGAACAGTGGACTGGGCCTTTGAGAGAATATCCTCACTTGGCCCCCTTCTCTGTTCCTTGTTTTCAAAAATAAAAAAAAAGAGGGGAGGATTTCCAGCCCCTCCCCCTCCCCCCACCGCTACCTCCCCTTTTAGTCGCCTTCTATGACACGCAGGGAATACGTGGGAAGTATTCTTTCTCCCCTATCCCCAGGGATGATATATATATATATATATATATATATATATATATATATATATATATATATATATATATATATATATATATATATATATATATATATATATATATATATATATATATATATATATACAAAATCGGTGTAATTTTTTCTCTCACGGAACTATAGTATTCTACGCTTCCTTTTTCTTCTCTTCTTCATTTTTCTGTCATTCTTTGTCTTAAACTCCTCTTCCTCCTCCTCCTTAGGGGCGCCACGTCCAGCCACAGACTTTACCATCATCACGGGAGAAGGGGAAGGGTTGTGTGAGCCTATGGGAAATGATCAGTGGAAACCCCGTTGCTCACCAGCGTGAGACGAACGGTATTCCATTACATGGTATTCGAATAGTCATTTCCGTTTTCAGGAATGATTATAGCCTAGCAGTGATGCTCCAGCCAGCTACACAGGGATCCCGGGCTCGATACGGGCTGTTGGAGGTTTGTATGATATATATATATATATATATATATATATATATATATATATATATATATATATATATATATATATATATACACAGTCAAAAATAGCAAGGGACCGAGGATCGAACCCTGCGGCATGCTTATGATGGTTCCATTCTATAACGATAGACGCTCCTCTTTCATGGATCCTTTGTTTCCTTTCCAGTCACGCTCGTTTCCATCCACCGAGGTGTGTGTGTGTGTGTGTGTGTGTGTGTGTGTGTGTGTGTGTGTGTGTGTCCTACTTCAGTGTCATTACCAACTTCCACCATTCCACATGCCTCCATCCCATATGCATATAAACAAATACACGATCGTAGGCCACAGTGTTTTCCATAATGCCTCCGTTCATCATCACACGACCGCCAATCTGTCTTCCCTCACCCTCGCCCTCACTAATGAGGGAGGTCGTGTGGCTGGAAAGCCAGTGTTTAACGATGCAGACTGAAGGTAAAACCTTCCCTTATGCTCTTATTTCCCCCCCCCCCCCCTGATCTACCGGGATGGGATCTAGCGGCAAGGATGTGTAGGTAAATATAAATGACCCACGATCATAATAGGAGGGAATAATGTGAGTGATTGACCCGACATGATCTTCTTCTTTCGTGAATGATACGAATGATAACTGAGATAACTTATGTAATCTTGAAGACAATGGCTAATGTGGCAACATGGCTCATTGATATGAATATAAACGGGTCTAGACAAAGGTATGATATACTTAATGTCATTTGTGTAAGGTGATATAGCGAATATAATTTATATGACCTAATGGCTATACATGATGATATGCGTGACTCAAGTCAGTCATGTGACTCAGACTATATGTGACCCAATTTGACTAATGTGACTCAAGGCAAGCCAAGGTGATCCTCCTGCTTCATGTTATGTCTGGTAACACTGCCAGTGTTACAGTGTCGGCAACACTTCCTAGAACACAAGAATGACTGCGTCAGCAATACTGTCTGGAACACAGAAGATGAACAGTAGTGTTGCCGATATGTCTGGGGTAACTATGGTAATCGTTACGTAGAATTAGTCTCTCACGTTAATTCCCAACATACACCAGGCGGCGCATTAAAAAGAAAAGGAGTTTTTTTTTGATATCCTTAGAAACAATTTATGGCGAAAGCCTCATCAACATAAAACCTTGTACGGCTAATTAACTCAAGAGGAGTAAAATTATGCCACAGTAATAGAGGAGACAGAAATATTCATGAGATAGAGAGTTAGTGGTAGGGAGAGAGAGAGAGAGAGAGAGAGAGAGAGAGAGAGAGAGAGAGAGAGAGAGAGAGAGAGAGAGAGAGAGAGAGAGAGAGAGAGAGAGAGAGAGAGTGTGGCGAGACTCACTGCACCGCCATGAGAGTCTGCCACGGACACAGACACACGTCCAAAGAAACGAGACAAACATGAGACCTTCCAAGACATCTTCAGGGAGATTCCACGTAAAACATCTCGTCTGTGCGCATCGTTCTCGTGACAGATGCCTTCCACTGGTAGTAGCCCCTGGGGTTCCTGGTGGCAGGTAATCAGATAAATGCTTTTTGATCGTTAGCATGACTTCAAAGTGATCTGCATAATATCTTGTCTGGTCACTCCTCTAAACCTTAACAGATATGCCAATGGTCATTTGAAGTAATATACTAATAACCTTTAGCCAAGCATTTGCCAATATCTAGAATATTCATGTAATTTATGGGTGTATATATATATATATATATATATATATATATATATATATATATATATATATATATATATATATATATATATATATATATATATTCTTTTCTTTCATACTATTCGCCATTTCCCGCGTTAGCGAGGTACCATTAAGAACAGAGGACTGGGCCTTTAAGGGAATATCCTCACCTGGCCCCCTTCTCTGTTTCTTCTTTTGGAAAATTAAAAAAAAAAAAAGAGAGAGAGGAGGATTTCCAGCCCCCGCTCCCTCCCATTTTAGTCGCCTTCTACGACACGCAGGGAATACGTGGGAAGTATTCTTTCTCCCCTATCCCCAGGAATAATTTTTTTTTCTTTTTTTTTTTGCTTTGTCGCTGTCTCCCGCGTTTGCGAGGTAGCGCAAGGAAACAGACGAAAGAAATGGAACAACCCACCCCCATACACATGTATATACATACGTCCACACACGCAAATATACATACCTACACAGCTTTCCATGGTTTACCCCAGACGCTTCACATGCCCTGATTCAATCCACTGACAGCACGTCAACCCCGGTATACCACATCGCTCCAATTCACTCTATTCCTTGCCCTCCTTTCACCCTCCTGCATGTTCAGACCCCGATCACACAAAATCTTTTTCACTCCATCTTTCCACCTCCAATTTGGTCTCCCTCTTCTCCTCGTTCCCTCCACCTTCGACACATATATCCTCTTGGTCAATCTTTCCTCACTCATTCCCTCCATGTGCCCAAACCATTTCAAAACACCCTCTTCTGCTCTCTCAACCACGCTCTTTTTATTTCCACACATCTCTCTTACCCTTACGTTACTTACTCGATCAAACCACCTCACACCACACATTGTCCTCAAACATCTCATTTCCAGCACATCCATCCTCCTGCGCACCACTCTATCCATAGTCCACGCCTCGCAACCATACAACATTGTTGGAACCACTATTCCTTCAAACATATCCATTTTTGCTTTCCGAGATAATGTTCTCGACTTCCATACATTCTTTAAGGCTCACAGGATTTTTGCCCCCTCCTCCACCCTATGATTCACTTCCGCTTCCATGGTTCCATCCGCTGCCAGATCCACTCCCAGATATCTAAAACACTTAACTTCCTTCAGTTTTTCTCCATTCAAACTCACCTCCCAATTGACTTGACCCTCAACCCTACTGTACCTAATAACCTTGCTCTTATTCACATTTACTCTTAACTTTCTTCTTTCACACACTTTACCAAACTCAGTCACCAGCTTCTGCAGTTTCTCACATGAATCAGCCACCAGCGCTGTATCATCAGCGAACAACAACTGACTCACTTCCCAAGCTCTCTCATCCCCAACAGACTTCATACTTGCCCCTATTTCCAAAACTCTTGCATTCACCTCCCTAACAACTCCATCCATAAACAAATTAAACAACCATGGAGACATCACACACCCCTGCCGCAAACCTACATTCACTGAGAACCAATCACTTTCCTCTCTTCCTACACGTACACATGCCTTACATCCTCGATAAAAACTTTTCACTGCTTCTAACAACTTGCCTCCCACACCATATATTCTTAATACCTTCCACAGAGCATCTCTATCAACTCTATCATATGCCTTCTCCAGATCCATAAATGCTACATACAAATCCATTTGCTTTTCTAAGTATTTCTCACATACATTCTTCAAAGCAAACACCTGATCCACACATCCTCTACCACTTCTGAAACCACACTGCTCTTCCCCAATCTGATGCTCTGTACAGATTGGGGAAGAGCAGGAATAATATATATATTTTTATTTTTTTTTATTATACTTTGTCGCTGTCTCCCGCGTTTGCGAGGTAGCGCAAGGAAACAGACGAAAGAAATGGCCCAACCCCCCCCATACACATGTATATACATACGTCCACACACGCAAATATACATACCTACACAGCTTTCCATGGTTTACCCCAGACGCTTCACATGCCTTGATTCAATCCACTGACAGCACGTCAACCCCGGTATACCACATCGCTCCAATTCACTCTATTCCTTGCCCTCCTTTCACCTTCCTGCATGTTCAGGCCCCGATCACACAAAATCTTTTTCACTCCATCTTTCCACCTCCAATTTGGTCTCCCTCTTCTCCTCGTTCCCTCCACCTCCGACACATATATCCTCTTGGACAATCTTTCCTCACTCATTCTCTCCATGTGCCCAAACCACTTCAAAACACCCTCTTCTGCTCTCTGAACCACGCTCTTTTTATTTCCACACACTCTCTCTTACCCTTACGTTACTCACTCGATCAAACCACCTCACACCACACATTGTCCTCAAACATCTCATTTCCAGCATATCCATCCTTCTGCGCACAAATCTATCCATAGCCCACGCCTCGCAACCATACAACATTGTTGGAACCACTATTCCTTCAAACATACCCATTTTTGCTTTCCGAGATAATGTTCTCGACTTCCACACATTCTTCAAGGTTCCCAGGATTTTCGCCCCCTCCCCCACCCTATGATCCACTTCCGCTTCCATGGTTCCATCCGCTGCCAGATCCACTCCCAGATATCTAAAACACTTCACTTCCTCCAGTTTTTCTCCATTTAAACTCACCTCCCAATTGACTTGACCCTCAACCCTACTGTACCTAATAACCTTGCTCTTATTCACATTTACTCTTAACTTTCTTCTTCCACACACTTTATTAAACTCAGTCACCAGCTTCTGCAGTTTCTTACATGAATCAGCCACCAGCGCTGTATCATCAGCGAACAATAACTGACTCACTTCCCAAGCTCTCTCATCCCCAACAGACTTCATACTTGCCCCTCTTTCCAAAACTCTTGCATTCACCTCCCTAACAACCCCATCCATAAACAAATTAAACAACCATGGAGACATCACACACCCCTACCGCAAACCTACATTCACTGAGAACCAATCACTTTCCTCTCTTCCTACACGTACACATGCCTTACATCCTCGATAAAAACTTTTCACTGCTTCTAACAACTTTCCTTCCACACCATATATTCTTAATACCTTCCACAGAGCATCTCTATCAACTCTATCATATGCCTTCTCCAGATCCATAAATGCAACATACAAATCCATTTGTATGGATAAAAAGATGTTCTGGAAGGAGGTAAATAAAGTGCGTAAGACAAGGGAACAAATGGGAACTTCAGTGAAGGGCGCAAATGGGGAGGTGATAACAAGTAGTGGTGATGTGAGAAGGAGATGGAGTGAGTATTTTGAAGGTTTGTTGAATGTGTTTGATGATAGAGTGGCAGATATAGGGTGTTTTGGTCGAGGTGGTGTGCAAAGTGAGAGGGTTAGGGAAAATGATCTGGTAAACAGAGAAGAGGTAGTGAAAGCTTTGCGGAAGATGAAAGCCGGCAAGGCAGCAGGTTTGGATGGTATTGCAGTGGAATTTATTAAAAAAGGGGGTGACTGTATTGTTGACTGGTTGGTAAGGTTATTTAATGTATGTATGACTCATGGTGAGGTGCCTGAGGATTGGCGGAATGCGTGCATAGTGCCATTGTACAAAGGCAAAGGGGATAAGAGTGAGTGCTCAAATTACAGAGGTATAAGTTTGTTGAGTATTCCTGGTAAATTATATGGGAGGGTATTGATTGAGAGGGTGAAGGCATGTACAGAGCACCATATTGGGGAAGAGCAGTGTGGTTTCAGAAGTGGTAGAGGATGTGTGGATCAGGTGTTTGCTTTGAAGAATGTATGTGAGAAATACTTAGATATATATATATATATATATATATATATATATATATATATATATATATATATATATATATATATATATATATATATATATATATATATATATATATATATATATATATATATTTTCATACTGTTCGCTATTTCCCGCGATAGCGAGGTAGCGTTAAGAACAGAGGACTGGGCCTTTGAGGGAATATCCTCACCTGGCCCTCTTCTCTGTTCCTTCTTTTGGAAAATTGAAAAAAAAAAAAAAAAAAAAACGAGAGGGGAGGATTACCAGCCCCCGCTCCCTTCCCTTTTAGTCGCCTTCTACGACACGCAGGGAATACGTGGGAAGTATTCTTTCTCCCCTATCCCCAGGGAATATATATATATATATATATATATATATATATATATATATATATATATATATATATATATATATATATATATATATATATATATATATATATATATATATATATATATATATATATATATATATATATATATATATATATATATATATAATATATATATATATATATATATATATATATATATATATATATATATATATATATATATATATATATATATATATATATATATATATATATATATATATATATATATATATATATATATATATATATATATATATATATATATATATATATATATATATATATATATATATATATATATATATATATATATATATATATATATATGTAATATATATATATATATATATATATATATATATATATATATATATATATATATATATATATATATATATATATATATTAAGAAAAGAAGAGAGAATGTTGGGGTGAAGAGAGTGATGAGAGTAAGTGAGCTTGGGAAGGAGACTTGTGTGAGGAAGTACCAGGAGAGACTGAGTACAGAATGGAAAAAGGGGAGAACAAAGGACGTAAGGGGAGTGGGAAGCAGTGATGGCTTGTGCAAAAGATGTTTGTGGCTTGAGAAGCGTGGGAGGTGGGCAGATTAGAAAGGGTAGTGCGTGGTGAGATGAAGAAGTAAGAGTATCAATGAAAGAGAAGAGAGAGGCATTTAGACGATTTTTACAGGGAAATAATGCAAATGATTGGGATATGTATAAAAGAAAGAGACAGGAGGTCACGAGAAAGGTGCAACAGGTGAAAAAGAGGGCAAATGAAAGTTGGGGTGAGAGAGTATCATTCAATTTTAGGGAGAATAAAAAGATGTTTTGGAAGGAGGTAAATAAAGTGCATAAGACAAGGGAACAGATGGGAACTTCAGTGAAGGGGGGTAACGGGGAGGTCATAACAGGTAGTGGTAATGTGAGAAGGAGATAGAGTGAGTACTTTGAAGGCTTGTTGAATGTGTTTGATGATAGAGTGGCAGATGTAGGATGTTTTGGTCGAGGTGGTGTGCAAAGTGAGTGGGTTAGAGAGAATGATTTGGCAAACAGAGAAGAGGTAATAAAATCTTTGCGGAAGCCGGCAAGGCAGCGGGTTTGGATGGTATTGCAGTGGAATTTATTAAAAAAAGGGGGTGACTGTATTGTTGAGTGGTTGCTGAGGTTATCTAATGTATGTATGACTCATGTTCAGGTGCCTGAGGATTGGCGGAATGCTTGCATAGTGCACTTGTACGAAGGCAAAGGGGATAAGAGTGAGTGCTCAAATTATAGAGGTATAAGTTTGTTGAGTATTCCTGGGAAATTATATGGGAGGGTATCGATTGAGAGGGTGAAGACATGTACAGAGCATCAGATTGGGGAAGAGCAGTGTGGTTTCATAAGTGGTATAGGATGTGTGGATCAGGTGTTTGCTTTCAAGAATGTATGTGAGAAATACTTAGAAAAGCAAATGGATTTGTATGTAGCATTTATGGATCTGGAGTAGGCATATGACAGAGTTGATAGAGATGTTCTGTGGAAGGTATTAAGAATATATGGTGTGGGAGGCAAGTTGTTAGAAGCAGTGAAAAGCTTCTATCGAGGATGTAAGGCATGTGTGCGTGTAGGAAGAGAGGAAAGTGATTAGTTCTCAGTGAATGTAGGTTTGCGGCAGGGGTGTGTGATGTCTCCATGGTTGTTTAATTTGTTTATGGATGGGGATGTTAGGGAGGTGAATGCAAAAGTTTTGGAAAGAGGGGCAAGTATGCAGTCTGTTGTGGATGAGAGAGCTTGGGAAGGGAGTCAGTTGTTGTTTGCTGATGATACAGCGCTGGTGGCTGATTCATGTGAGAAACTGCAGAAGCTGGTGACTGAGTTTGGTAAAGTGTGTGAAAGAAGAAAGCTGAGAGTAAATGTGAATAAGAGCAAGGTTATTAGGTACAGTAGGGTTGAGGGACAAGTCAATTGGGAAGTAAGTTTAAATGGAGAAAAAGCTGGAGGAAGTAAAGTGTTTTAGATATCTGGGAGTGGATTTGGCAGCGGATGGAGCCATGGAAGCGGAAGTGAATCATAGGATGGGGGAGGGGGCGAAAGTTCTGGGAGCGTTGAAGAATGTGTGGAAGTCGAGAACGTTATATTGGGAAGCAAAAATGGGTATGTTTGAAGGAATGGTGGTTCCAACAATGATATATGGTTGCGAGGCGTGGGCTATTGATAGAATTGTGCGGAGGAGGGTGGATGTGCTGGAAATGAGATGTTTGAGGGCAATAGGTGGTGTGAGGTGGTTTGATCGAGTAAGTAATGAAAGGGTAAGAAAGATGTGTGGTAATATAAAGAGTGTGGTTGAGAGAGCAGAAGAGGGTGTTTTGAAATGGTTTGGTCACATGGAGAGAATGAGTGAGGAAAGATTGACAAAGAGGATATATGTGTCAGAGGTGGAGGGAACGAGGAGAAGTGGGAGACCAAATTGGATGTGGAAAGATGGAGTGAAAAAGATTTTGAGTGATCGGGGCCTGAACATGCAGGAGGGTGAAAGAAGTGCAAGGAATAGAGTGAATTGGAACGATGTGGTATACCGGGGTCGACGTGCTGACAATGGATTGAACCAGGGCATGTGAAGCGTCTGGGGTAAACCATGGAAAGTTCTGTGGGGCCTGGATGTGGAAAGGGAGCTGTGGTTTCGGTGCATTATACATAAAAGCTGGAGAATGAGTGTGAAGGAATGTGGCCTTTGTTGTCTTTTCCTAGCGCTACCTTGCGCACATGCGGGGGGAGGGGGTTGTCATTTCATGTGTAGTGGGGTGGCGACGGGAATGAATAAGGGTAGACAGTATGAATTATGTACATGTGTATATTTGTATATGTCCGTGTATATATATATATATATATATATATATATATATATATATATATATATATATATATATATATATATATACATGTATATATATATATATATATATATATATATATATATATATATATATATATATATATATATATATATATATATATATATATATATATATATGTATACGTTGAGATGTATGGGTATGTATATTTGCATGTGTGGACGTGTATGTATATACATGTGTATGTGGGTGGAATGGGCCATTCTTTCGTCTGTTTCCTTGCGCTACCTCGCTAACGCGAGAGACAGCGACAAAGTATAATAAAAGAAAATAAGTATATATATATATATATATATATATATATATATATATATATATATATATATATATATATATATATATATATATATATTACCCTGGGGATAGGGGAAAAAGAATACTTCCCACGTATTCCCTGCGTGTCGTAGAAGGCGACTAAAAGGGGAGGGAGCGGGGGGCTGGAAATCCTCCCCTCTTTTTTTTTTCTTTTTTTTTTTCCAGAAGAAGGAACAAAGGGGGCCAGGTGATGATATTCCCTCAGAGGCCCAGTCCTCTGATCTTAACGCTACCTTGCTAACGCGGAAAATGGCGAATAGTTTGAAAGAAATATATATATATATATATATATATATATATATATATATATATATATATATATATATATATATATATATATATATATATATATATATATATATATATATATATATATATATATATATATATTTAAGGACGGATAAAGTTAGGCGATAAGAAGCGTGAGTGTGTGTGTGTGTTGCCGAACTCGGATCTACGTGAGGTTATACCTCAAGTGAGAAGTCATCTCTAACGAGGCTGTATCATCGTCAGGTGACGAATGACAGTTCAGTTTATCAAAGAAAGAAAAAAAAAATTGCCAGATCCAACATAACTTTAGTTCTAGTTCTATATATACCGTCTACATCAACATCACTATTGGTCCTTGCCAGAAACACTTAAGTGAAGGAGAAAGAATTTACAAAGATGAAATAGACCCATCGAAATTCATACAGAATGTGCCATGTTGATGATACGACTCGAATTAGATTATGACCAGGATACAATGTGGCTGCCGTCGGCCACATCCACACCAGTAGTGAGGATGCTCCTCAGTTCAGCTCTGAGGTTCACATGGCCTCGTCGGAATTAATGCCAGCGTTGCCCTCACGTTTGGCGGGGGTCATGGTGGAGGAGGAGGCCCACTGGCAGACAGCCTCCTGCCGTGTGCCACAGTCATGCCATGGGTAACATACCAGGGTCACTCTGGCTGGCGGTATGGGATCCGTTAAGGTCGTTACGGTCTGTGTGTTGGACCAGGAGAGAGAGAGAGAGAGAGAGAGAGAGAGAGAGAGAGAGAGAGAGAGAGAGAGAGAGAGAGAGAGAGAGAGAGAGAGAGAGAGAGAGAGAGAGAGAGAGAGAGAGAGAGAGAGAGAGAGAGTTTTACGCTCGTATGTTGTCTTCATCTTACTTTGGGATTGACTTGAGAAGGAGGACGCCAGTGAAACCCGTGTGATCTCTAGGAAACTTGGTGTGTGTGTGTGTGTGTGTGTGTGTGTGTGTGTGTGTGTGTGTGTGTGTGTGTGTGTGTGTGTGTGTGTGTGTGTGTGTGTGCCACAGAGGGAACGTCATTACTTATAAAGCCCCAGCCCGTCAGTGGTGTGATCTCGTGCAGATAGAGTTTGTCATGGTATCAGTGCTCCCGAGACCTCATCTTCTGCGTTTAGCCACTTCGGTTTGGTATCATTTTCTTCTTGTCTTTCTATGCACTTGACATGGACGAGTGTGATCAGGGACTGACACAACACGTTTTTGTAGACTCACTTACTTCGACTGTATGTATTGACATCCCCTATGTAGGTACACCTCATCGCCCAGTGAGGGAATCGTCCAAGTTCCACAATTTCTCGTCTCGTCATCCAAGAAGATGTCTGACTTAGCAACGTAATTATATATGAATTGAAGATATATTTCCCCTTCCTCGAAGGTCACTAAAGCTGCAGAGTTAGCGGAACTGAGAACCATCTGACTATGCGAGGTTCATGTGCCCTGAGAACGTAGAACACCCTCAATATTCAGTCATGTCTGCAGAGCATAGAAACTTTCTTAGTATTATCGACGACAAGATAGAACTTCCATACGATATAGAATCTGCCCACTATCCACGACCCCAACATAGCAGTTCCTCACAAGCTACGACCACAATTAGCAGTTTCTCACTATCCACGACCACAACACGGTACCTCCTCACTATCCACGACCACAACATAGCAGTTCCTCACAAGCTACGACCACAATTAGCAGTTTCTCACTATCCACGACCACAACACGGTACCTCTTCACTATCCACGATCACAACACGGTACCTCCTCACTATCCACGATCACAACACGGTACCTCCTCACTATCCACGACCACAACATAGCAGTTCCTCACTATCCACGACCACAACACGGTACCTTCTCACTATCCACGATCACAACACGGTACCTCCTCACTATCCACGATCACAACACGGTACCTCCTCACTATCCACGATCACAACATAGCAGTTCCTCACTATCCACGACCACAACACGGTACCTTCTCACTATCCACGATCACAACACGGTACCTCCTCACTATCCACGATCACAACACGGTACCTCCTCACTATCCACGATCACAACATAGCAGTTCCTCACTATCCACGATCACAACATAGCAGTTCCTCACTATCCACGATCACAACACGTTACCTCATCACTATCCACGATCACAACACAGCAGTTCCTCACTATCCACGACCACAACACGGTACCCCCTCACTATCCACGACCACAACACGGTATCTCCTCACTATCCACGACCACAACACGGTACCTCCTGACTCTCCACTACCACAACACGATATCTCCTCACTAGCCACGACCACAACACGGTATCTCCTCACTATCCACGACCACAACACGGTACCTCCTCACTATCCACGACCACAACACGGTACCTCCTCACTATCCACGACCACAACACGGTATCTCCTCACTATCCACGACCACAACACGGTACCTCCTCACTATCCACGACCACAACACGGTACCTCCTAACTATCCACGACCACAACACGGAACCTCCTCACTATCCACGACCACAACACGGTATCTCCTCACTATCCACGACCACAATACGGTACCTCCTCACTATCCACGACCACAACACGGTATCTCCTCACTATCCACGACCACAACACGGTACCTCCTCACTATCCACGATCACAACACGTTACCTCCTCACTATCCACGACCACAACACGGAACCTCCTCACTATCCACGACCACAACACGGTACCTCCTCACTATCCACGACCACAACACGGTATCTCCTCACTATCCACGACCACAACACGGTACCTCCTCACTATCCACGACCACAACACGGTACCTCCTCACTATCCATGACAAAACACGGTACCTCCTCACTATCCACGACCACAACACGGTACCTCCTCACTATCCACGACCACAACACGGTACCTCCTCACTATCCACGACCACAACACGGTACCTCCCCACTATCCATGACTACAATACGGTACCTCCTCACTATCCACGACCACAACACGGTACCTCCTCACTATCCACGACCACAACACGGTACCTCCTCACTATCCACGACCACAACACGGTACCTCCTCACTATCCACGACCACAACACGGTACCTCCTCACTATCCTCGACCACAACACGGTATCTCCTCACTATCCACGACCACAACACGGTACCTCCTCACTATCCACGACCACAACACGGTACCTCCTCACTATCCATGACTAAAACACGGTACCTCCTCACTATCCACGACCACAACACGGTACCTCCTCACTATCCACGGCCACAACACGGTACCTCCTCACTATCCACGACCACAACACGGTACCTCCTCACTATCCATGACTAAAACACGGTACCTCCTCACTATCCACGACCACAACACGGTGCCTCCTCACTATCCACGACCACAACACGGTACCTCCTCACTATCCACGACAACAACACGGTACCTCCCCACTATCCATGACTACAATACGGTACCTCCTCACTATCCACGACCACAACACGGTACCTCCTCACTATCCATGACCACAACACGGTACCTCCTCACTATCCACGACCACAACACGGTACCTCCTCACTATCCACGACCACAACACGGTACCTCCTCACTATCCACGACCACAACACGGTACCTCCTCACTATCCATGACCACAACACGGTACCTCCTCACTATCCACGACCACAACACGGTACCAACATCTTCGACGACGACATAGAAAACACCCCGAAAATCTTCAACGACAGCTCAGAACCTCCTCACTGTCCTGAACGACCACACGGGACCTTTGGTCGTTCGATAGCCAAAAGGTTGCGACCAGCTGGTGGGTAAGGTCTGAGTAATGTGGTTAAGTCAGCATTGGTTGGGCAGCAGCTGCTCTGTTCCCAAGCTTCAGTTGTTTCTTCCTCACTGTCTTTATTTCAGTCCAACTCCTTTGATCTACGATGACGCAAGAACAAGTGAAAGTTTTCTTTTTTCTCCATCATGCTGCTTCATTGTGTCGTATGTATTCTGTAATCGTTCGTAGCAAAACTTTCTTGTTTTGTTCTCAAGTCTCAGTTCTTTCAAAGACGAGGTAGGTGTATGTTGATAGCTTTATTATTTTTTTTTTTTCTCCAGAAATAATGACTCTTCGTTTACTTGTCGAGTTTATGTCTTTCAGGCATATCTTACAGTAATTGTTTACCATCAGCAGGTGCAACGCTTATCTGGCACTCGCCTTTCACTAAGAGCAAACCAGACGGTGGCATTCTTTGCAGCATTTCTTTAGGGTAAATTTCATTCATGTGTTTGCACTGGGTTTCAGCCGGTAGATAGATATCTGGCATTAAGTTGGGGATTTGAAATCTGCTTAGCCGGGAGTCATGCATCAGATGGAGAATTTCTTTTTGCACTGTCACGAGCACCAAGCCAGGATTTAAGATTTGGAGGAGCGAAAGCTGGGGATGGAACACCCTGGCACGTTGCTCAAGTCCACATCGAGGCCAGACCTCAAGTGAGATATGAAAATAGGCGAAAGAACTGAAGAGGTGAGGAGAGAAGAAGTAAAATTGATAAATGAGTTTCCGAGGTAGTTGAAGAACCTGCCTTTTCAAGGAAAAGGGGCGCAGGTCATATTTGTTAGAAGAAACATGGTAGTATGTTTATAATTCCGAAGCTTAGCTATGGAGGGAAAGGAACGCGCGCGCATGTATCACAACGACCCATCCTTCAGTTTTAACAGCCAGACACACAGTAATCAAGTGACGCGCTGATTAGCCTCGTTGCGTGGGTAAACAAGTGGCCGGCCAGTTCCTGGAAGGAGAAACCGAAGTGTAATAACTTCACAAACGGGAAAGAGAACCAACACTGTGATGTAAGGCCTTCAAGTGGGTTAAGTTTTAACTTCGGATTGGGGAACTTCGACTCTTGTTAAGTAAACATGTAGAGCCAGAGCCTCCCCAGGTGTAAGAGCAGTACTCCATGCAAGGACGAATCCAACTTTTGCATAATAGAAATAAAAATAGTTCAGAAGAGGAGGTTCTTCGGCATCTCAAGTGATACTCCAATATCCTTGAATCCCACTTGGCTATCCTCGTACTGCGATGTTTTTAAGATGCACCAGATACCACACTGATGCCCAGTATTATCACTGCGTTGAATGAATTACAAAATAAGATGGAAGAATTCTGAGTGGATTTACAAAGGGATATCGAAGGTACCAGGTTTCAAAAGTATGTCTGCTCTGCTGGGAAATCCCAACTGAATGTGAGTTTATAAAGGTAGTGATGGCGAGACGAGAGGCACGTATAGCAAGATCAGATGGAACAAGATTTGCCGGGAGTGGAGGACTGGAGTAAAGCGTCCACGGTGGATGGATGGAGGGAGGGGTCGATGATTTTTTTTTGCCGTGGAAACAAGATCCTTGATGAGGAAGGTGGGAGAGTGTAGGAGACAGGATAGACGCTAAAGGAGACCGGTGCTGAGAGAGAGAGAGAGAGAGAGAGAGAGAGAGAGAGAGAGAGAGAGAGAGAGAGAGAGAGAGAGAGAGAGAGAGAGAGAGAGAGAGAGAGAGAGAGAGAGAGAGAGAGAGAGAGAGTGATGTATAAACAATGACCAAGGTTAGACTGGCCTCAGAGGAAGTTATAGATACGAGAGGGACAGAGTGAGGGAGAAAGACCAGGTCCAGGAGAGCTTGGAAATCAGACCCTCTGATGCCACACCTTGCGAAACACGCGTCGCACGTGGCTGTCGCGCGCTCCCTACCCACTGCTGGGATAAGCAAGAAGAGGAGGTGAGGGAGGCCAAGAACCAGAGAGGTTAAAGGTGGAGGAATAACAGTCGTCATCACGGTAGGTGGCGTGACGTACAACACCACCTCAAGATACGACCCACCGTCACTACCACCCGTCTACATCACTGCTCTCCAGCCGCCATCCACACCTCCCCATCCCTCCTTTACTCTCCCTTACATCTATCCCCTCACACCCTCTACTGCCTGCCACCTCTGGTTGGCCACCTCCACATACTCTCTCTCTCTCTCTCTCTCTCTCTCTCTCTCTCTATATATATATATATATATATATATATATATATATATATATATATATATATATATATATATATATATATATATATATATTTTTTTTTTTTTTTTTTTTTTCATACTATTCGCCATTTCCCGCATCAGCGAGGTAGCGTTGAGAACAGAGGACTGGGCCCTTGAGGGAACATCCCCACCTGGGCCCCCCCCCTGTTCCCTCTTTTGGAAAATCAAAAAAAAAAGTGAGAGGGGAGGATTTCCAGCCTCCCGCTCCCTCCCCTTTTAGTCGCCTTCTACGACACGCAGGGAATACGTGGGAAGTATTCTTTCTCCCCTATCCCCAGGGATAATATATATATATATATATATATATATATATATATATATATATATATATATATATATATATATATATATATATATATATATATATATATATATATATATATATATATATATATATTTTTTTATTATACCTTGTCGCTATATATATATATATATATATATATATATATATATATATATATATATATATATATATATATATATATATATATATATATATATATATATATATATATATATATATGTATATATATATATATATATATATGTGTGTGTGTGTGTGTGTGTGTGTGTGTGTGTGTGTGTGTGTGTGTGTTTTATTTCATA
>NC_092242.1:18611476-18618976 GCF_036320965.1 Panulirus ornatus | reverse complement strand
CGCTCTGACCCTCGCCTAGCCCACAGGCAGAGAGAGAGACCCCCCCGCCCGCCCGCCACGACAGATACATCACCCACACTCTCGTGTCTCAGAGACATGTCATAACCGAACGTCTCCTCCTTAGAGTTTGTTGGTCTAATCTCTCGCGAGATTTATAGGAATGGTTGGTACAGGAAACTGACGTGCATATATAATGTATAATATATATATATATATATATATATATATATATATGTATATATATATATATATATATATATATATATATATATATATATATATATATATATATATATATATATATATATATATATATATATATATATATATATATATATATATATATATACATATATATATATATATATATATATATATATATATATATATATATATATATATATATATATATATATATATATATATATATATATATATATACTATCCCTGGGGATAGGGGAGAAAGAATACTTCCCACGTATTCCCTGCGTGTCGTAGAAGGCGACCAAAAGGGGAGGGAGCGGGGGCCTGGAAATCCTCCCCTCCCGTTTTTAATTTTCCAAAATAAGGAACAGAGAAAGGGGCGAAGTGAGAATATTCCCTCTCAGGCTCAGTCCTCTGTTCTTAACGCTAAGTCGTTAAAGCGGGAAATGGCGAATATGTGCTTTACACATGATAGCTAGAGACTGAGTGTGAACGAATGTGGCCTTTGTTGTCTTTTCCTACCTCGCGCGCACGCGGGGGGAGGGGGGTGCCATTTCATGTGTGGCGGGATGGCGGCTAGAATGGATGAAGGCAGCATGTATGAATATGTACATGTGTATATATGTATATGTCTGTGTATGTATATGTACGTAAACGTTGAAATGTATAGGTATGTATATGTGCGTGTGAGGGCGTTTCTGTATATACATGCGTATGTGGGTAGGTTGGGCCATTCTTTAGTCTGTTTCCCTGCGCTACCTCGCTAACGCGGGAGACAGCGACAAAGTATAATATACATATACATATATATATATATATATATATATATATATATATATATATATATATATATATATATATCCCTGGGGATAGGGGATTAAGAATACTTCCCACGTATTCCCTGCGTGTCGTAGAAGGCGACTAAAAGGGGAGGGAGCGGGGGGCTGGAAATCCTCCCCTCTCGTTTTTTTTTTTTTTTAAATTTTCCAAAAGAAGGAACAGAGGGGGCCAGTTGAGGATATTCCAAAAAAGGCCCAGTCCTCTGTTCTTAGCGCTACCTTGCTAACGCGGGAAATGGCGAATAGTTTAAAAGAAAGAAAAAGATATATATATATATATATATATATATATATATATATATATATATATATATATATATATATGTATGTATGTATATATATATATATATATATATATATATATATATATATATATATATATATATATATATATATATATATATATATATATACCCTCGCAGACGCGGGAGACAGCGACAAAAAAAAAATATATATATATATATATATATATATATATATATATATATAAAGATTGTTAGATAGGTAGATAGATTCACACACACACACACACACACACACACACACACACACACACACACACACACACACACACACACACACACACACACACACACACACACACACACACACACACACACACACACACACACACGGTTGAGTGTAACTTCTCACCTGATGATCTTGCCATATACCAAGCACAGATCATCTGCGGATGAGAGAAAGAGCAGCAACCCTGACAAGGAAGTTTAATGCTGAGAGCATTTACGGCATGACCAGACACCGCCGTCACCACAGAGAGCTGAGCTCAGGAAGATGAACTTCTCTTGGTTGTGAAAGGTTGCCAGAATGATCATGGTGACCCGTAGCCTGAGATCACGTGAGGATTGTGGCCACGATGCCTGCTGGTCAAACGGTCATGAGGAACGATAGTCAGGGGTGTGGTGGTGGTGTGGTGGTCAGGGGTGTGGTGGTGGTGTGGTGGTGGTGGTGGTCAGGGTGTGGTGGTGGAGTGGTGGTGGTGGTCAGAGGTGTGGTGGTGTGGTGGTGGTGATCAGGGATGTGGTGGTGGTGTGGTGGTGGTCAGGGGTTTGGTGGTGTGGTGGTAGTGGTCAGAAGTGTGGTGGTGGTGTGATGGTGGTGGTGGTCAGGGGTGTGGTGGTGGTGTGGTGGTGTGGTGGTCAGGGGTGTGGTGGTGGTGTGGTGGTGAGGTGGTGGTTGTTAGGGGGTAGTAAGGGAGGTGGTTGGGGACGATGACCAGGGAGTGGTAGTGGTCGTCAGAGGGCTATAATGGGAATGCCTGATGAGGGTGGTTAAGAGAGGGAGTAAGTGGAATGGTCTCGAGGTCGTGATGTGGTATGCTGGGTGGTAAGGGGGGCCATCAGGAGAAGGTCGTCTTGGTGGCGACTCCAACTCGTAAACCATTTTCAATATTCTACTTCGGTATGGAAGGGAACAACGACCACAGCGAGCAACAGAACCTCTCTCTCTCACAAGACAAGACATATACGACAACTGACTCACAAGGCTTAACGAGAAGGACACCTTCTCTTCGTAATAGGCAATGGGACCAATGTCGTCATAATTACGTTCGTCAGTAATGTGTCGTGTGAAAAGATATTCAAGAAACGCAGTGAAGCAATCCTCCCAGATGACCGAGACACACGAACATGTGCTGCTGCTCCTCTGGTCGTCACTGTCCGGAAGACTTTTCTTCATAGATCTCAGAAGCCTTACAGACACAGGTCCTCATGCTGGTGCTGTGGGAGTTTACGGTCTCGGTAATTCATTGGCATCCCAAGACGCCTTAAGACAAGAGTGAGCACACAAGATATGCTTTACCTTCAGAAGATGTAAAGGCGTCTTGTGATTTCCTCTTCTTCATGTAACATGATGACATCAGTGAATTTGTTATGATCTCATGATCTGTGTCTAGGGGTTGGGCAGACCGCGACTGTAAATAGTGTGATTCTATTTACAGGAAAGAGGACGTTCAGTGACGTACACAAAATATGAATCATAGGCCTCAAAATATAACACACACACACACACACACACACACACACACACACACACACACACACACACACACATATATATATATAAGGTAAGGGGAGTGGGGGAGGAATGGGATGTATTTAGGGAAGCAGTGATGGCTTGAGCTAAAGATGCTTGTGGCATGAGAAGCGTGGGAGGTGGGTTGATTAGAAAGGGTAGTGAATGGTGGGATGAAGAAGTAAGATTATTAGTGAAAGAGAAGAGAGAGGCATTTGCACGATTTTTGCAGGGAAAAAATGCAAATGAGTGGGAGATGTATAAAAGAAAGAGGCAGGAGGTCAAGAGAAAGGTGCAAGAGGTGAAAAAGAGGGCAAATGAGAGTTGGAATGAGAGAGTATTATTAAATTTTAGGGAGAATAAAAAGATGTTTTGGAAGGAGGTAAATAAAGTGCGTAAGACAAGGAAGCAAATGGGAACTTCAGTGAAGGGGGCTAATGTGGAGGTGATAACAAGTAGTGGTGATGTGAGAAGGAGATGGAGTGAGTATTTTGAAGGTTTGTGGAATGTGTTTGATGATAGAGTGGCAGATATAGGGTGTTTTGGTCGAGGTGGTGTGCAAAGTGAGAGGGTTAGGGAAAATGATTTGGTAAACAGAGAAGAGGTAGTAAAAGCTTTGCGGAAGATGAAAGCCGGCAAGGCAGCAGGTTTGGATGGTATTGCAGTGGAATTTATTAAAAAAGGGGGTGACTGTATTGTTGACTGGTTGGTAAGGTTATTTAATGTATGCATGATTCATGGTGAGGTGCCTGAGGATTGGCGGAATGCGTGCATAGTGCCATTGTACAAAGGCAAAGGGGATAAGAGGGAGTGCTCAAATTACAGAGGTATAAGTTCGTTGAGTATTCCTGGTAAATTATTTGGGAGAATATTGATTGAGAGGGTGAAGGCATGTACAGAGCATCAGATTGGGGAAGAGCAGTGTGGTTTCAGAAGTGGTAGAGGATGTGTGGATCAGGTGTTTGCTTTGAAGAATGTATGTGAGGAATACTTAGAAAAGCAAATGGATTTGTATGTAGCATTTATGGATCTGGAGAAGGCATATGATAGAGTTGATAGAGATGCTCTGTGGAAGGTACTAAGAATATATGGTGTGGGAGGCAAGTTGTTAGAAGCAGTGAAAAGTTTTTATCCAGGATATAAGGCATGTGTACGTGTAGGAAGAGAGGAAAGTGATTGGTTCTCAGTGAATGTAGGTTTGCGACAGGGGTGTGTGATGTCTCCATGGTTGTTTAATTTGTTTATGGATGGGGTTGTTAGGGAGGTGAATGCAAGAGTTTTGGAAAGAGGGGCAAGTATGCAGTCTGTTGGGGATGAGAGAGCTTGGGAAGTGAGTCAGTTGTTGTTCGCTGATGATACAGCGCTGGTGGCTGATTCATGTGAGAAACTGCAGAAGCTGGTGACTGAGTTTGGTAAAGTGTGTGAAAGAAGAAAGTTAAGAGTAAATGTGAATAAGAGCAAGGTTATTAGGTACAGTAGGGTTGAGGGTCAAGTCAATTGGGAGGTAAGTTTGAATGGAGAAAAACTGGAGAAAGTAAAGTGTTTTAGATATCTGGGTGTGGATCTGGCAGCGGATGGGACCATGGAAGCGGAAGTGAATCATAGGGTGGGAGAGGGGGCGAAAATCTTGGGAGCCTTGAAGAATGTGTGGAAGTCGAGAACATTATATCGGAAAGCAAAAATGGGTATGTTTGAAGGAATAGTGGTTCCAACAATGTTGTATGGTTGCGAGGCGTGGGCTATGGATAGAGTTGTGCGCAGGAGGTTGGATGTGCTGGAAATGAGATGTTTAAGGACAATATGTGGTGTGAGGTGGTTTGATCGAGTAAGTAACGTAAGGGTAAGAGAGATGTGTGGAAATGAAAAGAGCGTGGTTGAGAGAGCAGTAGAGGGTGTTTTGAAATGGTTTGGGCACGTGGAGAGAAAGAGTGAGGAAAGATTGACCAAGAGAATATATGTGTCAGAGGTGGAGGGAACGAGAAGAAGTGGGAGACCAAATTGGAGGTGGAAAGATGGAGTGAAAAAGATTTTGAGTGATCGGGGCCTGAACATGCAGGAGGGTGAAAGGCGGGCAAGGAATAGAGTGAATTGGATCGATGTGGTATACAGGGGTCGACGTGCTGTCAATGGATTGAATCAGGGCATGTGAAGCGTCTGGGGTAAACCATGGAAAGTTCTGTGGGGCCTGGATGTGGAAAGGGAGCTGTGGTTTCGGGCATTATTGCATGACAGCTAGAGACTGAGTGTAAACGAATGGGGCCTTTGTTGTCTTTTCCTAGCGCTACCTCGCACACATGATGGGGGAGGGGGATGTTATTCCATGTGTGGCGAGGTGGCGATGGGAATGAAGAAAGGCAGACAGTGTGATTTGTGTGCATGAGTATATACGTATATGTCTGTGTGTGTATATATATATGTGTACATTGAGATGTATAGATATGTATATTTGCGTGTGTGGACGTGTATGTATATACATGTGTATGGGGGTGGGTTGGGCCATTTCTTTCGTATGTTTCCTTGCGCTACCTCGCAAACGCGGGAGACAGCGACAAAGCAAAATAAATAATGAATAAACATATATATATATATATATATATATATATATATATATATATATATATATATATATATATATACTGTCCACGTCCAAGTGTCACCTGCATACGTCAATTGCCTCAGATATTCATATGTAGTTCTGTGTGTGTTTTCCTCTTTTCCTATTCCAGCTTTTGCATATTTCCACTTGTGTTTGTCACTCGTCCTGGCCACCCCCTAACCACCACCACCACTACCACACCACCACACCCCTGACCACCACCACACCAACACACCCCTGACCACCAGCACCGCACCACCACACCACCACCACACCCCTGACCACTACCACCACCACACCACCAACACACCTCTGACCACCACCACCACACCACCACACCCCTGACCACCACCACCACCCCACCACACCCCTGACCACCACCACCACACCACCACACCCCTGACCACTACCACCACCACATCCTTGACCAATGTATAGACCATTACTAATATTTAGATTATAATTCTTTGTGTATTTAATAATAGAAGATTCAATGATATTTCTCTTGTTAATAGAGTTAGAGTTAATAACTGAGATAGCGTTACTCCAGACAATACAATGATCATAGTTTTTAATATGATTAAACAAGGCATTTGATTTTTGTCCCGTTCTTATACTATATTTATGTTGCTTAAGTCTAACAGAAAAATCCTTACCAGTCTGACCAACATAAAATTTATCAGTTTCCACAAGGCACTTTATAGATGCAACCAAGAGAATTTTCTGGTGAATTCCTGATTAAGATATTCTTTATAGTATAATTGTTACTAAAGACAACATTTACATTAAAGGATTTAAGCAACATGGGAAGCAAAGTGAAAATATTATTAAAAGGGAGAACTAAACGATTCTTGGTGTCAATGGGAGGTTTGGGCTCAACTCTATAAAACGATTTCTTTGCTAACTTAAGGGATTTATCAATGAAAGATCTAGGGTACTTTAACTTAGATCCAATAGATTATATCTTCTCAAACTCATCATCAATAAACTCTGGACTGCAAATACGTAATGCCCTAAGGAACATAGATTGAAATGATAATTTAACTCTGTCATGTTGAGATGAGTAACAATGAATATATGAGCATACATTGGTGGGTTTTATGTATATGCTAAACTTAAACTTGTTTCCTTGTCTATGGATCATGCAATCTAAAAATGGTAACATACCATTATTTTCATTTTCTACAGTAAATTTGATGGAAGGTACTAAATTGTTAAGTAAGGGGAGAAATGTTTGTAAATTTTCATTTGTTGGCCAAACACAGAGAACATCATCTACATACCTAAACCAAATTGCATTAGAAGGTAAGATATCCTTTAGTAATTTTGCTTCAAAAAATTCCAAATAAAGATTACTTAGTACAGGTGAAAGAGGGTTACCCATTGCCATACCAAATTTTTGAGCATAATAATCTCCATTAAATTGAAATACACAGTCTCTTATACACAATTCTATCAGTTCAATGAAATTAGACTTTGAAACAGTGTTAGCCTTATCTGCTTTAGTAATATGTATATCCTTGTCTTTTTTTGTGATTTTAGACTAAAGTAACTATTTATCTAAAATGAATGATCT
Organism: Panulirus ornatus; assembly: GCF_036320965.1. Classification (NCBI taxonomy): domain Eukaryota; kingdom Metazoa; phylum Arthropoda; class Malacostraca; order Decapoda; family Palinuridae; genus Panulirus; species Panulirus ornatus. The sequence goes on along the minus strand of NC_092242.1, from coordinate 18,611,727 downwards.
AAATGATAACACAACATATTCTAAACTTAGTAAAAATCCCTTAGAAGCTGTTAATTCTCACTTCAATAAAGAAATGAAGTTGTTGTTGAAAGGTAACATTTCTCTTATCAAAAGTTTGTCATCTTTGTCCGCTTCATTGCCATATATGTATGGACTTATCAAAACACATAAACAGAATTTTCCAGCAAGACCTATAGTGAGTTCAGTAGGCTCCATCACATATGAATTGTCAAAATGGTTAGTTTCTTTAT
>NC_092242.1:18596476-18606476 GCF_036320965.1 Panulirus ornatus | reverse complement strand
TCCTTGCGCTACCTCGCAAACGCGGGAGACAGCGACAAAGCAAAAAAAAAAAGAGAGAAAAAAAAAAATATATATATATATATATATATATATATATATATATATATATATATATATATATATATATATATATATATATATATATATATATTATCCCTGGGAATAGGGGAGAAAGAATACTTCCCACGTAATCCCTGCGTGTCACAGAGGACGACTTAAAGGGCAAGGTAGCGCGGGGCTGGAAATCCTCGCCTTTATTCTAATTTTCCAAAAGAGGGAACAGAGACGCAAGGCAAGTGAGGATTTTTCCCTTCGAGGCTCAGTCTTCTGTTCTTGACGCTACCTCGCTGACGCGGGAAATGGCGAATAAGTATGAAAATATATATATATATATATATATATTGCATAAACTTCATAAATCCCCTAAAATTCATTGAACCTAAATAAACTACAAACCCTTTCCAAAGACCTTATCAACAGAATCTATGCAAACTATGTATATGAGCAGCTTTATAGATCTCCACAAATCCCATTCAAGGCTTCCATATAAATTGTGTCAGTCTTCACAGATCCCATCTACGCATTCCATTTGAACTCTCTATCTATCTGTCTATCTATCTATTTATCTATCTATATTTTTGTCATTTATCTATCTATATCATGTCACTTTTTTTTTCGTGAAATTCGAAGGAAAAGTCATTTCTGTCCTGAAGTTAATTAATGATTCATCGTGACAAGGACGTACATACACTACACTCGAGCAAAGTGCTCCTCCCACGGTGTGTTATAATCATCTGTGTTGCTTTGATGAATTAGCTCTGATCCCTCCCTCTCTCTCTCTCTCTCTCTCTCTCTCTCTCTCTCTCTATATATATATATATATATATATATATATATATATATATATATATATATATATATATATATATATATATATATATATATATATATATATACATATATATATATATATATATATATATAGCGCCATTAGATTATGTCATCGTTTGATGCGTCATCCATAGCTTAGTTAGACTTGGTGATACGTGGGTGTAATAGACTCGGGTGGGGGGATGCCTCTAGTCACAGACACAGACATCCAGTCGGCCAGAAAACACCCACAAAATCTTTGCCAATATCGCGCGGCGCCGGTGCCTGGGATTTGTTCCAAGTTGAGGCAAATGCGACTTGATAATGACCCTTGGTTTTCATGCTCAGCTTAAGTCACCTCGAATCACCGTTCCTTCAGGAGAATCGGTTGGGAGAGAGAGAGAGAGAGAGAGAGAGAGAGAGAGAGAGAGAGAGAGAGAGAGAGAGAGAGAGAGAGACTTTCTATTGATGCGTCCCGCGTTCTATGATGAACTAGACACCAGATGAAGAGGGAATACATGAGTCACAAGAGATACATCCTTGAAAAAAAAAAAAAATATATATATATATATATATATATATATATTCCCTGGGGATAGGGGAGAAAGAATACTTCCCACGTATTCCCTGCGTGTCGTAGAAGGCGACTAAAAGGGAAGGGAGCGGGGGGCTGGAAATCCTCCCCTCTCGTTTTTTTTTTTTTTTTTTTTTTTTTTTTTTTATAATTTTCCAAAAGAAGGAACAGAGAAGAGGTCCTGGTGAGGATATTCCCTCAAAGGCCCAGTCCTCTGTTCTTAACGCTACCTCGCTATCGCGGGAAATAGCGAATAGTATGAAAAAAAAAAAAAAAATATATATATATATATATATATATATATATATATATATATATATATATATATATATATATATAAATATATATATATATATATATATATATATATATATATATATACATATATATATATATATATATATATATATATATATATATATATATATATATATATATATATATATATATATATATATATATGAATGGAGAAAAACTGGAGGAAGTGAAGTGTTTTAGATATCTGGGAGTGGATCTGGCAGCGGATGGAAACATGGAAGCGGAAGTAGATCACAGGGTGGGGGAGGGGGCGAAAATTCTGGGAGCCTTGAAGAATGTGTGGAAGTCGAGAACATTATCTCGGAAAGCAAAAATGGGTATGTTTGAAGGAATAGTGGTTCCAACAATGTTGTATGGTTGCGAGGCGTGGGCTATGGATAGAGTTGTGCGCAGGAGGATGGATGTGCTGGAAATGAGATGTTTGAGGACAATGTGTGGTGTGAGGTGGTTTGATCGAGTGAGTAACGTAAGGGTAAGAGAGATGTGTGGAAATAAAAAGAGCGTGGTTGAGAGAGCAGAAGAGGGTGTTTTGAAGTGGTTTGGGCACATGGAGAGAATGAGTGAGGAAAGATTGACCAAGAGGATATATGTGTCGGAGGTGGAGGGAACGAGGAGAAGAGGGAGACCAAATTGGAGGTGGAAAGATGGAGTGAAAAAGATTTGGTGTGATCGGGGCCTGAACATGCAGGAGGGTGAAAGGAGGGCAAGGAATAGAGTGAATTGGAGCGATGTGGTATACCGGGGTTGACGTGCTGTCAGTGGATTGAATCAAGGCATGTGAAGCGTCTGGGGTAAACCATGGAAAGCTGTGTAGGTATGTATATTTGCGTGTGTGGACGTATGTATATACATGTGTATGGGGGGGGGGGGTTGGGCTATTTCTTTCGTCTGTTTCCTTGCGCTACCTCGCAAACGCGGGAGACAGCGACAAAGTATAATAAAAAAATAAAAAATAAAATATATATATTATCCCTGGGGATAGGGAAGAAAGAATACTTCCCACGTATTCCCTGCGTGTCGCAGAAGGCGACTAAAAGGGGAGGGAGCGGGTGGCTGGAAATCCTCCCCTCTCGTTTTTTTTCAATTTTCCAAAAGAAGGAACAGAGAAGGGGGCCAGGTGAGGATATTCCCTCAAAGGCCCAGTCCTCTGTTCTAACGCTACCTTGCTAATGCGGGAAATGGCGAATAGTATGAAAAAAAAAGATAAAAAAAAAATATATATATATATATATATATATATATATATATATATATATATATATATATATATATAGTGATATAATGCTATGTATACTGGATCAGAACAATAATGATCTGGCCAAATCACTGATGAACTCTTAAGGATGAGCTGCCCTGTAGTTCAGGTAGAACCCTCCCATCTGTAACACAGGCGTTCAATATTCCATTTAACCTCATGTAGTGAAGCAGTGAATACGTCACTGTAGCAGTGGATCAAAGTAGCGATTTGACCTTTGACATCAATGCGGGCTCAAAGGCCCTGGGTGATGGATGGTCTTTAAAATCACTTACGTCAAAGGTTCGAGGTGGTCTATACAACATCGGTGTTATGTCCGGAGCGTTGAACCCATCTAACTACTTGTCTGTGACCCCGTTATAGCCGGTTGTATCCCGTAACTACGTGGCTGGGAGGCAGTGTGTGGAGGGGGGGTTTAAGAGGAGGTTCAGATTATCTTCAATATGTGTCACGTCTTCTCGTCAGGGATCAGCCTGTGTGTCTCAGTCGTGACAGTAAACTTCTGATTCGAAACTTGCTTCGTATACTCTGGCGAACTTCTGAAGCGCTGGCTATCATGGCAAATCTTCGATACACTAGTTCGGAACGTGACTCGGAACATTTTAAAAGTTAGATTTTTTCCATTTCCTACAAAATTCGTATAATTACTTTCCTTTGTCTTTTCTTTTTCTCTTTTCCTAATTCCCTCTTTATTCCAATGAAGGCCCAGGCCTTGATGTGGACCCTTGTTCGTGATTGAAACCTTCACCATAAAAAAAAACACTGATTCGAAACATGCTTCGTATAGGAAGACGAGCATAGCGAACCCCCGATACTCTAATTAGGATCGTGCTTCGTCTCAGCTGGCGAGCATTATGATCATGAGGCATTCTTGTTCGTTATCAAGTTCTTGATATTAACCTCCTTGCAAGCTGCGTGACTTACCTGTTGAATCATTTATGTTGCGTAGAACAATGATGGTGTCGAGATACTGAGTGTTATTAGAATAGAATGTATTTTCCCATTCACACTTCATTATGAAACTCCCGTGTCATTAGATTCTCTTCTTACTAAATGGTGCTCATTTACTTATTTTTTTTCTTTTTTCTTCGACCAGGTAATGCGCTCGAGGGAGCGGTGGGTAGGAGGAAGCCACCTGCTTCAGTATCGTGTCTCCATCTAGCTAGATATGAAATCTAGGATATTATCACTGCGCACCACCATACAATATTACCACTGCGCACCAGCATACAATATTACCACTGCGCACAGCATATAATATTACTACCGCGCACCACCGTACAATATTACCACTGCGCACCAGCATACGATATTACCACTGCGCACCACCATGCAATATTACCACTGCGCACAGCATATAATATTACTACCGCGCACCACCATACAATATTACCACTGCGCACCACCATACAATATTACCACTGCGCACCACCATACAATATTACCACTGCGCACCAGCAAACAATATTACCACTGCGCACCACCATACAATATTACCACTGCGCACCACCATACAATATTACCACTGCGCACCACCATACAATATTACCACTGCGCACCACCATACAATTTTACCACTGCGCACCACCATACAATATTACCACTGCGCACCAGCATACAATATTACCACTGCGCACCAGCATACAATATTACCACTGCGCACCACCATACAATATTACCACTGCGCACAGCATATAATATTACTACCGCGCACCACCATACAATATTACCACTGAGCACCAGCATACAATATTACCACTGCGCACCAGCATACAATATTACCACTGCGCACAGCATATAATATTACTATCGCGCACCACCATACAATATTACCACTGCACACAAGCATACAACATTACTACTGCGAACCACCATACAATATTACCACTGCGCACCACCATACAATATTACCACTGCGCACCACCATACAATATTACCACTGCGCACCAGCATACAATATTACCACTGCGCACCAGCATACACTCTCGTCATAGACCATTAAGACTTCTGTCGTTCTGTTTCTCCCAGCCCCCGCAACCCCCCATGGGTTATCAAACACTCTCTGGTGTTCATAACTTTACCTTCACTCACAATCCACACAAAACATACGATTTGAACCTTTCGCTGGAACCATCTTAGGATATTTCTTCCTTGCTTTTTCATATCAAGCACTTCACGGGGTGAAATGACTGGCTAGTTTTTCGACAAGGTAAATCATGTCAGATTTTAAACATAGATTTCATTTTCTCTTTCTAAGCATTCGACAAGTGTCCTTGGTTCGCTTTTTGCCGTGTTTTTTTTTTTTTCCACGAGGAAAACCGCACCAACACATTCGAGACGTAGATTCTTAACTCATATATATTGCCTCTAATCCTCCAGTAACTACGCTTGGTTCACATCATGCTCTTCTCATCCGGGTTAGAAAATCATTTCATTTTTCTTCCCCCTCCTCCTCCTCCTCCTCCTCCTCCTCCTCCTCCAATATCGCCAGGGCGCATATGAAATCCGGACGATGTATTCCACCCACGTGTTCTGCTCTGTCACGAAATTACTCTAATGATGTAGGCTCAAGAGGCAAACGCCCTCACCATCACTTACATCGCGGGCTACGTTTCCCAGCGTCCGTGTTCTGACTTAACACCTATGGATCACATGGGGAAAAAAAAAAAATATCAGCTGGTGGCTGATTCATGTGAGAAACTGCAGAAGCTGGTGACTGAGTTTGGTAAAGTGTGTGAAAGAAGAAAGTTAAGAGTAAATGTGAATAAGAGCAAGGTTATTAGGTACAGTAGGGTTGAGGGTCAAGTCAATTGGGAGGTGAGTTTGAATGGAGAAAAACTGGAGGAAGTGAAGTGTTTTAGATATCTGGGAGTGGATCTGGCAGCGGATGGAACCATGGAAGCGGAAGTGGATCATAGGGTGGGGGAGGGGGCGAAGATTCTGGGAGCCTTGAAGAATGTGTGGAAGTCGAGAACATTATCTCGGAAAGCAAAAATGGGTATGTTTGAAGGAATAGTGGTTCCAACAATGTTGTATGGTTGCGAGACGTGGGCTATGGATAGAGTTGTGCGCAGGAGGATGGATGTGCTGGAAATGAGATGTTTGAGGACAATATGTGGTGTGAGGTGGTTTGATCGAGTAAGTAACGTAAGGGTAAGAGAGATGTGTGGAAATAAAAAGAGCGTGGTTGAGAGAGCAGAAGAGGGTGTTTTGAAATGGTTCGGGCACATGGAGAGAATGAGTGAGGAAAGATTGACCAAGAGAATATATGTGTCGGAGGTGGAGGGAACGAGGAGAAGAGGGAGACCAAATTGGAGGTGGAAAGATGGAGTGGAAAAGATTTTGTGTGATCGGGGCCTGAACATGCAGGAGGGTGAAAGGAGGGCAAGGAATAGAGTGAATTGGAGCGATGTGGTATACCGGGGTTGACGTGCTGTCAGTGGATTGAATCAAGGCATGTGAAGCGTCTGGGGTAAACCATGGAAAGCTGTGTAGGTATGTATATTTGCGTGTGTGGACGTATGTATATACATGTGTATGGGGGTGGGTTGGGCCATTTCTTTCGTCTGTTTCCTTGCGCTACCTCGCAAACGCGGGAGACAGCGACAAAAAAAAAAAAAAAAAAAAAAATATATATATATATATATATATATATATATATATATATATATATATATATATATATATATATTTTATATATATATATATATATATATATATATATATATATATATATATATATATATATATATATATATATATATATATATATATATATATATTATCCCTGGGGATAGGGGATTAAGAATACTTCCCACGTATTCCCTGCGTGTCGTAGAAGGCGACTAAAAGGGGAGGGAGCGGGGGGCTGGAAATCCTCCCCTCTCATTTTTTTTTTAATTTTCCAAAAGAAGGAACAGAGGGGGCCAGGTGAGGATATTCCAAAAAAGGCCCAGTCCTCTGTTCTTAACGCTACCTCGCTAACGCGGGAAATGGCAAATAGTTTAAAAGAAAAAAGAAAATATATATATATATATATATATATATATATATATATATATATATATATATATGAGGCTTCACGCGCGATGTGTTGCTAAGTGAAAAATAGTTAAAAAAGAAAAAAAAAGCAAGACTGATCCTGTGGTTCGTCTGGTTCACGTGATGCAGTCGTCGACGATCGTTGTCGGAGAGTAGTACAGGACGGATCCGTGGCTCAGGGATCGTTCCTAGTACAGGACGGATCCGTGGCTCAGGGATCGTTCCTAGTACAGGGCGGATCCGTGGCTCAGGGATCGTTACTAGTACAGGACGGATCCGTGGCTCAGGGATCGTTACTGGTACAGGACGGATCCGTGGCTCAGGGATCGTTACTGGTACAGGACGGATCCGTGGCTCAGGGATCGTTACTAGTACAGGGCGGGTCCGTGGCTCAGGGATCGTTCCTAGTACAGGGCGGATCCACGGCTCAGGGATCGTTCCTTTAATCTGGACTTTTAAATATGAAGCTTTGAAGACACAGGGACAGGTGAAGGTCTCAGAATCACGATGAACTTGAAACAAGCAGATGAAAGCGTCGACAACCTGAGACAACGTTACATCCTCGACAAACATGACACTGTCTACCCAGGTAACGAGATGGTTCCTTCGCCTCCGGCAACAGGCACCTTCTGTGTCCATATTTCTTTTCCTGGTAGGAAAAACATCGAGTCCATTGCGTCACGATTACTTCATGTAGCGAGATACACAAGCGTCCTGGGAAGAAAAAATCCCCCGTGGGAGACCTTGATGATGATGATTGTCTCAGGCAGTGAATTTGGACTGAGGCAAATATCAAGCGTCGTGTTAACACAGAACAGTACGAGCTGGAGGCCATGCGAACCACACAGGCCTCACGAACCACACAGGCCTCACGTCCCGGGGATCAACGTGTGTGTGTCAAGGGGGACCAGTGAAATAGATATCAGTGAACCTTACCCATTTTCTGTTATTGCTGCTGCGGTAATACTGATTCCCGTACGCTGGTCTCTTGCCCCTCGCTGAACCGAACAACTACGGGTCACATGTCACTGTTAAACCGACGCTGTTTAAGCCTCAGTGCAGCACGAGGGATGGACTTGATCTGCTGGTGAGACTAGGGGTGTGACGTCATATAACAACAGTCCAGGGAACACATGAGTCAAACTGCCCAACTCCCGGACTTCCCGTGGTAATTCCTCAGTGGCTCCTCAGCAACATACTACCCTCAAAGCGACATTCATCACTTGAGGATCTTACTTCAGCCCCCACTGATGAGACATACATTACAGTTTGTTATTAAAACAAGTGGTGGAGGGGATCGTCAGCTGAGTTCCTACCCAGCTGATGAAGCCCAGACCTCCGCTGCATCACCGATGCTGGACGATATATTCTTCTCTCACATTTTCGTCGAAATGGCAGTGGTATGGATGAAGCCAGTCCTTTCCCATTTGGAAGTGCATGTCACGCTGAAGGGTCCTCCCCAGCCTCCCGCCGTCATCTTCGTCAGGCGTTCCTCATCAAGGGGGAGTCAACCGAACTGCCAAGAGGACCTCCCGGTTTCCAAACCTGCTGCAAGTCAGCGACTCATCTTCTCGTCTCTTCGTTGCACCAGATCCTCCGCCACCACAGGTTGACATGTTGGTCCCTACAACATCCGACATCAACGCCAACATCTCCTTTATTGAATCACGAATCAAAAGCTTAGACACTCTCTCGAGCTCCCAGGAGTGAGTAACCTCCGAAACTCCAGCGGCGGTCGACTTTCGCCAATAAATTCCATCAAATCTCCCGTCATTTGTCAGTGTCGGGGTGCGCCACCGCCTCCATCCCGCGCGCGGTCTACCTACTCCCTTTAATAGACGTCCCTCTGTATTACTATACTCGCTGGCTCAGTACTCCCCACCCCTCCCTCCTCAGGGTCATGTCCTCACTTCTCCCTACGAGATGTATGATCTGTAAACATTCTCTCTCTCTCTCTCTCTCTCTCTCTCTCTCTCTCTCTCTCTCTCTCTCTCTCTCTCTCTCTCTCTCTCTCTCTCTCTCTCCTCGAATCGTCTGCCTCTCCTTAAGTGGAACCTCGCTGGACGTGAGCACACCTCTCTCAACATGTGCTACCCACAGAGCAAATAGGCTTAGGTCTTTTTTTTGGACACAGGCGTTTATGGCTCCATATGATCTTCCTTGTCTCTCTGGATACACAAGGTTGACTCATCTCCCAGTGGCCGGTGAACGTCACAGGAGCCTCCCGTTGCTGGTGGCACGGAACCTCTGTTCCCTCTTTCCAGTACCTTCCCATCCCTCCTCCTCTTCCTTTTCCCATCACACGTTCCACCGTGTGAACTTCTCTCTCCCCAGCACTAACTCTGCCGGGCCCTTTCTCTCCGATTAGTTAACGTGCCGGGTGGTTAACGTGCCGGTTGGTTAACGTGCTGGGTGCTTAATGTGCCGGATGGTTAACGTGCCATTTAACCTCAACTAGGATAGTCCTTTCCCATCAGCTCTCTCATGTTCATAATCAACTCTTTCTCCGCCCTAATTCCCCCCACTTACCCTCCCGGCCATTTTATCGATGCTGGTCTTCCATTTAGCGCTAATGGACCTCCTCCTCTCTGTGCCACCTCGCGGAATGAGGAGGTTTTATTCAGTGATCATGTGCCAACACACACGTTACTGAATATATTGACTTCTCTCTCTCTCTCTCTCTCTCTCTCTCTCTCTCTCTCTCTCTCTCTCTCTCTCTCTCTCTCTCTCTCTCTCTCTCTCTCTCTCTCTCTCTCTCTCTCTCTCTCTCTCTCTCCTGTTCCATCATCAGCCCACACCATCAAGCCAGGACCACCCCCGCCCCCTCGGCCCCCTTCATCAAGACGTACCATCAAGCCAGGGCCTTTGGCTTAAATTATACAGTACGCATCTGACTAAAGTAAGACCTCGGGTGATCTCACCCCTCTCTCTCTCTCTCTCTC